>NW_011500768.1:0-82350 GCF_000495115.2 Populus euphratica
TGATACTTCAAGTGCAAAATGATGAATAAAACCTTGATAAAAATGCACTTTTAAGTACTAATCAACAGGCTTCCCATCCAGTTTTCTTAAAAACTGGCAAACAGGGTCTTTTTTAGTCAGATTCCCAAGACTAAGTCGATAATGTTCTTTATGAAATAGTGGCCATAAATCATGAATTGCACGATGCACATCTCCACTAGGATGCGTCTCAAGAGTCAATAGAAGATTATCTAAAGACTCCTTACTCAGGTCATCCTTAATGAATTGTATTTTATCTTCACGGTTTATAGATATCATTCCTAAACAACGACATTGTGCATTACAAGTCTATCTCGGACATTGATGACAGACTATCAGTCGTTTTGCACGACGTTTCTTTACATAAGTGCTTTTACCTGTTCCAGGCATGCGTGAAATGAAGGAGTTAGAGGACTCACCTGATAATCGAACCTTTGCTTCAATCAACCAGCGAATATCTTCAGGAATTCCATGATTCATTAACAATCTCAATCTTGCACATCTAGCATGGTAAATTTTTGTAATCGCATTCTGAGGGAGAGCGGGAAAATACTTTTTTAATTTTTCAAGATTAGTGTCCATTTTCAAATTAGAATTGGAAGAGAGATTCAAAGGATTGCACAAATATATACACACATATAAGTTATTATGGGAAACTGAAAGAACCGACTTAAGTCACGGAGTATCGTTGTCTGTCATTAGATCGGGGTGAGAGAAACTAGCAAAAATCACTAAAAAAGAAACACAAAAACAATGTGAGAAAAACAAAATAATCAACCTTTATCTACAAGATCATTCCAACCAGTTGATTCATTTTCACTAGGAAAATTATTAAAGTAAGCTTTCAAACAATGTCCACTTTCCTTAAAATCATTGTCATTCATTGAATTCTCAATATCATAGGCCCCATAAGGATTGCTCCATCTTGGTATTAGCTCTCTAGGGAATGCATAGAGTTGAGAATTATAAAACAAAACTTTTTGACCAGTATCAACTTTTTGACAATTTTCACAAGTTTTGCAGAATGCATGCGTGTCCTTGAACATGGTGGGCCAATAAAATCCATTTTGAAAGATTTTTGCAGCTGTCTTTTTTGACGAGAAATAACTTCCACATGCTTCAGAATGACAAAGTTTATGACACTACTTACCTCATTGTCGGGAATGAATCTTTGAAATATTTGATCAAGACAATATTTGAATAAGTTAGGGTCATCACAATAAAAATTCTTCACTTCATTCAAAATTGTTTATTTGTCTTGAGTACTCCAATCAGCTGGCAAATCTCCTAAAGCAAGAAAATTGATATTTTTATCATACCAAGGCATTGGACTAAGAGAAAGTAAGGATTCGTTAGGAAAGTAATCATTGATTGGTGTGATGTCAGATGTCGAATCTGTTGTCACTGTTGATAAAAGATTCGCATCAATATTTTTTATGCTTGTTTCATCTGTGATTTCTTCCTTAGAATAAATCATTTACAAATCTTCAGATTCATCTAACTCATTTTTACTTAAAGTAGATTCAAGTTAATCATAAACTAATTCATCAATATGATCTACTTTTTGTAAATCATTATCATCTCCAGGTGGCTTGTAAATGTTGAAAATATTCATCTCCAATGTCATGTTTCCAAATGATAGCTTCATCAGTCCATTCCTACAATTAATCAATGCGTTAGAGGTTGCAAGAAACGGACGTCCTAAAATAACAGGAAATGAATTACATGCTTCAACAGGTTCTGTGTCCAAGACAATAAAATCCACAGGATAAATGAATTTATCGACTTGTACTAACACATCTTCAATTATTCCTCTAGGCACTTTTACAGATCTATCGGCAAGTAAAAGAGATATAGAAGTTGGTTTTAACTCACCTAGATTGAGACTCTGAAAAACTGAATATGGAAGTAAATTCACACTAGCACCAAGATCAAGTAAGGCTCTTTTAATTTTTTGTTCTCCAATAAAGCAAGAAATTGTAGGACAACCAGGGTCTTTATATTTCAAAGCATTATTGTTCTGAAGAATGACACTTACTTGTTCTGCTAAAAAGGCTTTCTTTTTCACATTCAGTTTCCTCTTCACAGTGCATAGATCTTTAAAAAAATTATCATAGGAAGGAACTTGTTTAATAGCATCTAGCAAAGGTATATTGATTCTTACCTGTTTAAAAATTTCAAAAATTTCAGAGTTGTGATTGACTTTTCTTTATTTGGTCATGACATGAGAAAATGGAAGTGCTGGCGGTGAATCAGTCGTTTCTTTGCAATTTTCAGATTCAACCCCTTCCTTACCCTCAGAGATTGACTCATCATCTTTCTCATAGGGTTTAAGAGTTGGTTTTTCAATAACCTTACCATTGCGCAGAGTAGTGACTGATTTGACTTGATCCATGCGTTGGCTTCTAAAACCATTTGCATTTGCATTGTATTGCCCCTTGAGATTTTTTTATGGTTGAGATGGAAACTTACCTTTCTCTTGGAAACTGAGAGCAGATGTTAATTTTGCAAGAGTATCTTTAAAATCTGTCATGTTTTGAGCAAGTTGAGTATTGATTGTCTCTTGCTTTTAAGCAAGTTGAGTATTGATTATCTCTTGCTTTTCAATGAATGCATGCAATGTTTCCTCAAGATTTCTTCTAGGAGGTGGAGCATAAGGAGGTGCATATCCATGAGAATTTTGGAAATTATGGTGTGCTTGAAATGGTGGTTGTGAAGTTTGTGCATTATTGTTCTCACTCTTCTAACTAAACTTTGGGTGATTTCTCCAACCAGGGTTGTATATTTGTGAGTATGGGTTGTGGTTGGCCTTTTGGAAATTGTTTAAAGCATGAGCTTGTTCATGGAGACATTCCTTAAAAGAAGGTAAGGTTGGACAGTTAGTGGTTGAGTGTTCATTTGTTTCACATATTTGACACACAATATTTTCAACAGATTTTAATTGACCACTCTTTTTCAATTCTAGTGCCTCGACTTTTCTAGCTAAAGATGCAAACTTGGCTTGAAGGTCATGATCTTCCCTAAGGTTGTACATACCTCCACTAGATATATGAGGTTGAGTTTTACTCGGTGCCTCATAAGTACCCGCGGTGTCCCAATTTTGAGCATTTTCAGCTAACAAGTTTAAGTACTCCATTGCTTCATCAGGGTCTTTATCTTCAAATGTTCCATTGCACATCAATTCAACCATTTGTCTATCTTTAGCTGTTAACCCTTCATAAAAATGTGAAACCAATCTCCACGTTTCAAAACTATGATGAGGGCAAGTACTAAGTAAGTCTCGATACCTATCCCAACATTGGTAAAATGTTTCTCCTGGTTTTTGAGTGAAAGTAGTGATTTGTCTTTTGAAAGAGTATGTTCTGTGAGATGGGAAAAACTTCTTTAAAAACTGTTGTTGCATTTCATCCCAAGCATGAATGGATCCTGGTCTCAAATTTTGTAGCCATGTTTTAGCTTGATCTTTTAATGAAAAACGAAAAAGCTTTAATCTGATGGTGTTCATGCTACAATTTAAATTATTATATGTGTCGCAAACCTCCTCAAATTCCCTTAAATGCAAGTATGGATTTCCCAATTCTAAGCCATGAAAAGAAGGTAAAAGTTGAATATTGTCTAGTTTAAAATTAAAATGAGATGCATCGGGAGGAAAAACTATGCATGATGGTGCACTTGTTCTTGTGGGATTCATGTAGTCTCTAAGTGTTCTAGCACGGTTATTCTCATTATTCTGATTATGAAGTGATTGATTATCTTCTTCGGCCATATTTTCTGAAAATAATGAGGATACCCTATAAAGTCTACCACTTAATGTACGTGACCACACTCTCATGCACATGTAGGAATAGAATAAAAGGAAGAAGAAAACAAAAGAAGAAGAAACAAGAGAAAAGAAACAAAGTTGTATATAAGAAAAGTGAAAAGAGAAAATAAAATAAATATTATAATTTATACAAAACTTACCTCCCCGGCAACGGCGCTAAAAACTTGACACGACTAAAAGATTGATGTCTTCTCCCAAGTGTAGGAGTGTCGAAGTAATAAATAACCCGGCAAGACCGGGGTCGAACCTGAGGGAGGTTAATTGTACAAATTATAAACGATAATTATAAACAACAACAATAGTAATCACAACAACAACAATACTAATAGAAATAGTAGTAGTTGTAGTAGTAGTAAAGAAAGAGATGGAGAAGAAGAAAAAAGAAGATGGGAACTTTGAGATGGAATATCAATGTAAGGATTAAACAATAATGATAACAAATGTCAAGGTTAGGGGATCCACTAATGGTATGTCAAACAAGTATAGTATAAACTCGTATTATTCAATTGGAAACCACACATAAAGGAGGTTCCAATCTGATTATAGATTGTTAACATGATTACATTAGTCATCTTATTCGATTAATGTTAATACTTGTAAATCTCGTCAAGCATTCATGATTATAACTTATGTTAACAACAAATCAAGTTCCTTTCATAGCTCAGGTGTCGGTTATACCATACAGTATGGGCTATGAAAGTGCCAAGCATTTGTTGTACCAAGTGTTATACAACATAAATCAAGATTAATCATTTAACAAGCAAAGTATTAAAGAGTGAACAAGATAACCAATACAAAACATGTTAGTATCAAACATTAAAGTCCATATTAAGTTTATACTATACTTATTCTTACACCATTAGTGTAACCTTCTCACCTTGACATAATAAACTTAGCTACACATAATGAAAGAAAGATAAATAGATAGACAAAATAAGAACATAAATAAGATAAAAGTTAACTAAGTAAAGGAAAGGAAATGAAAGGCATAAACTTAATATTAATGAAAGCAAAGCATAAACATTACAAAAAATACAAAGAGAGAAAGCAAGAGCATGATCTTGATCTGGACACCAATATGCCTAAATGCATGGCAAATGCCTCCTTTTATAGACCAAAATTGGGAACTATTGATTTGATGACTAATCAATGAGTGGGTGACCAACTCTTGACTTGGTGACAATCCTTATCTTCTCTTGTCTACCCAAAACGTCATTGATAACGTCAAAATTAGAGCCATTTAAAAACATGAAAGTTGTATGAAATTATCTCAGCTTTCTTGTGTAAAAACTTCAGCTCATTTTGACTTCTAGAACTCCATATATGGCCAAAATACTGAATAGTGCTCGGACTGGAGGACAGATTCGGGCTTCTTTGTTGTTGCTACAATTTGGACTTGAAAATGACCTTTTTAGATCTTGGGTTTTTAAAAGTTGTAGGCCTATGTCTTACCTTTCCATCCATATAAAGTAGACCTAAATCTAAAATCTACAGCTCCAAATAGGACCCAATTACCGAACAGTGTTCCAGTTTGGATTGCACCGACATCTCTTTTCTAAGTTTGGCTATCTCTTTATCCTTTCAATTTCAGTTCTTAAATTCATCACTCAATCCTTTCATTTATGTGATAGGCCTGCATTTAAAATGAATATTTACCACAAATTAAAGGTATCTTATATTATTAGATATATTATTATAAAACATGTTTTAATTAAGGAGTTATTGATACTTCAAGTGCAAAATGATGATATAAAACCTTGATAAAAATAAAATTTTAAGTACTAATCATTGTTGTTGTTATTGTTATTGTTGTTGTATTATTATTAATTATAATTTGTACAATTAACCTCCCTATGGTTCGACCCCGGTCTTGCCGGATTATTATGATAAGTTGTTGTTTTTTCTTGATCATGTTGTGGAACAGGAATTTCTAACATCTTCTACACGACAAATCATAATCTCTACTGCTACTGCTGAACAATTTATTGACCAACTACAATATTTCATTCCTGTAATTGATCCCTCCATGAGTCGCATAAATTGGTCATCTAAGAAAAGCCATAAAAAGCTTATATTAAATTTGAGCCTTTATTTGTGAATCGTTTTCTTTTGGTTTTATTATTGTGTTTTGTTGTTTTTTATATTTATTTCAGTATGTTTCAAGTTTGTCAGTGTTTGTTATTTCAGGTGATATCTTCTATACTCTAACTTTCTACCTTAGAACATTGAGGACAAGGTCTCGTTTTGGTTGGGGGGAGAGGGTAGTAGTTTAAAAAAAAACAACTAATTGTGTTTTCTATTTCATAAAGCATGTGCAAAATTATTGTTACTATGATGACAGAGTAAGGAGAACTTTTTATGACTCTTGAGACGCATCTTAGTAACCATTCGTAACAAGGTCTATCATAATACTTCTTGAAATATTCAGATTTACAAACTTTCGCATTGTTATCACTTAATTCTACTCATATACTTATTTAACATGTATTCTTAAACCTTAATTTACACACACACACTTTAAACATATGATTGTGGGTTGCATATTGGATTATTACATTATTTATGTTCTTTTATTAAAGGTAACAACCAAGGGAAATGGATAGTATGTAATTAAAAATAAAAAAGAAAAAAGAAAAAAAAGAAAAAAAAGAAAAAAAATGAAATGATGATAATAAAAATGTAGATAAGTTTGGTTTCGTAGCCTCCTTAACCTAAGCAATTAAGCCTGAAGGGGTGTTTTAATACCTAATACCCTAAAGTCAACTAACTTGAGAGTTATTGGCCCAACGCTTGTTACATGGGTTGAGGAGAAAAGTTTAAAGGAATCAAACATTGCACTATCTACATATCAGTATCTACGACCCAAGTTACTAAGTTTGTAGGGGTGTCTTAACACCTAATGCCCTAAGACCAACTTGTCTAGGAGTCATTAGCCGAAAGCTCGTTACATGGGTTAAAGATGTATGGTGTTTTAAGTTATATGTATATATATTAAAAAAAATAAAAAAAAATAAAAAAAATAATAATCCCAACCCAAGGAAGTTAACCTTAAACATTAGAACAAAAAATTTGTTTTCTTCCAAGAAAAGCCCCATAATTATGTGTTGATATATTGAGCACAAAAGAAAGGTTTATTAATATCTTGTTAAGAGGTATTGAGAAGATATATAAATTTAATGAGAGTTTGTTTATCTGAATTGATTAATGGAAGTTGAACGATGAATACCTTGCTTTGTGGAATTTACAAATTATTTTTCTATTTTAACACTTTTATTACTAGAGACTAGTAATAAGCTGGTTGGGGGGTATGATTAGTACTTAAAAGTGCATTTTTATCAAGGTTTTATATCATCATTTTGCACTTGAAATATCAATAACTCCTTAACTAAAGCATGTTTTATAATAATATATATAATAATATAAGATACCTTTAATTTGTGGTAAATGTTCATTTTAAATGCAGGCCTATCACATAAATTAAGAAAAATAGACCTCGTTTGAAAGCTTACTTTGATAATTTTCCTAGTGAAAATGAATCAACTGGTTTGAATGATCTTGTAGATAAAGGTTGATTATTTTGTTTGTCTTATATTGTTTTTGTGTTTCTTTTTGAGTGATTTTTGCTAGTTTCTCTCACCCCGGTCAAATGGCAGACAATAGTACTCCGTGACTTAAGTCGGTTCTTTCAGTTTCCCATAATAACTGATATCTATGTATATATTTGTGCAATTCTTTGAATCTCTCTTCCAATTCTCATTTGATAATGGACACTAATCTTGAAAAATTGAAAAAGTATTTTCCCGTTCTGCCTCAGAATGCGATTACAAAAATTTACCGTGCTAGATGTGCAAGATTGAGATTGTTAATGAATCATGGAATTCCTGAAGATATTCGCTGGTTGATTGAAGCAAAGGTCTGATTATCAGATGAGTCCTCTAATTCCTTCATTTCACACATGCCTAGAATAGGTAAAAGCACTTTTGCAAAGAAATGTCGTGCAAAACGACTGAAAATCTGTCATTGATGTGCCAGATGGACTTGTAATGCACAATGTCGTTATTTAGGAATGGTATCTATAAACCGTGAAGATAAAATACAATTCATTAAGGATGACCTAAGTAAGGAGTCTTTAGATAATCTTCTATTGACTCTTGAGACGCATCCTAGTGGAGATGTGCATCGTGGAATTCATGATTTATGGCCACTATTTCATAAAGAACATGATCGACTTAGTCTTGAGAATCTGACTAAAAAAGATCCTGTTTGCCAGTTTTTAAGAAAACTGGATGGGAAGCCAATCCCCGACCCATAGAGGGCATTTAAGCCGTTCGTGGACGTAAAACCAAGTGAAGATGTGAGCCACAATCACAACTACCTATACATATACATCCTTTTTCAAAAATAAATAGATAAATAAAGAGAGAGAGAGAGAGTGTGTGAGACTCCAGCTAGCCTACACATAGGTGGTATGATTGCTCTTTTAATTTCTCATCTATAAAATCCTCTATTCCTTCCCTTCATTTCCACTCAACCCATACATTCATCAAATAGAGAAGTGTGTAGAAATGACAAGTTCCTCAAGTCATCAAATAAAAAGTATTTGTGTTTTCGGTGGATCTAGTCCTGGGAGAGAAAATGAGTTTTTAGAATCAGCAAATCATCTTGGTCAGGTGCTAGCTGAGAGAAAGATTCATTAGTGTATGAGGGAGGTAGTCTTGGGTTAATGTGAGATGTGTCAATAGCTGTATTCTCCTTGTTTTACACAAGAAAGATGAGACAATTGACTACAACTTTTATGTTTTCAAGTGGCTCCAGTATTGACGTTATCAATGACGTTTTGGGCAGACAAGAGAAGATAAAGATTGTCACTAAGTCAAGAGTTGGCTACCCACTCATCAATTAGTCATAGGAGGTAGTCAAGTTTTGGGGGTCGTCCCCAAAGCTTTAGCACAGGGGACATCATTGGAAAAACAATTGGAGAGGAACTACAGGTCTCCACAATGTCTGCTCGAATAAATGCAATGTTTAACCATGCTGATGCCTTCATTACCTTACCAGGTGGTTTAGGCACATTGGAAGA
This sequence comes from Populus euphratica, assembly GCF_000495115.2. NCBI lineage: Eukaryota > Viridiplantae > Streptophyta > Magnoliopsida > Malpighiales > Salicaceae > Populus > Populus euphratica. The sequence continues at coordinate 8,922 of NW_011500768.1, forward strand.
GGTCTTTCATATTTCCTCTTAGACTTAACTGCACATTCACCATAAACCCATAGGTTTGTTAAATGTTAATGATTATTATGATAAGTTGTCTTTTCTTGATCATGCTGTGGAACAAGAATTTCTGACATCTTCTGCACGACAAATCATAATCTCTGCTGCTACTGCTGAACAATTAATTGACCAACTACAATCTTTCATTCCTGTAATTGATCCTTCCATGAGTCGTATAAATTGATCAACTAAGGAAAGCCGTAAAAAGCTTAGATTGGATTTGAGCCTTCATTTGTGAATCTTTGTGTCTTTTGGTTTTATTATTATGTTTTGTTGTTTCTTATATTTGTTTTAATGTGTTTCAGGTTTGTCAGTGTTCGTTATTTCAGGTTATATCTTCTATACTCTATCTTTCTACCTTTAAACATTGAGGACAATGTCTCGTTTTAGTTGAGGGGAGAGGGTAGTAGCTAAAAAAAAAAAAACTAACTGTGTTTTCTATTTAATAAAGCATATGCAAAATTGTTGTTACTATGATGGCAGAGTAAGGAGAACCTTTTATGACTCTTGAGACGCATCTTAGTAATCATTCGTAACAAGGTCTATCATAATACTTCTTGAAATATTCAGATTTACAAACTCTCGCATTGTTATCACTTAATTCTGCTCATATACTTATTTAACATGCATTCTTAAACCTTAATTTACACACACACACACTTTAAACATATGATTGTGGGTTGCATATTGGATTATTACATTATTTATGTTCTTTTGTTAAAGGTAACAACTAAGGGAAATGGATAGTATATAATTAAAAAAATAAAAAAAATAAAATGATGATAATAAAAATATAGATAAGTTTGGTTTCGTAGCCTCCATAACCTAAGCAATTAAGCCCGAAGGGGTATTTTAACACCTAATACCCTAAAGTCAACTGACTTGGGAGCTATTGGTCCAACGCTTGTTACATGGGTTAAGGAGAAAAGCTTAAGGGAATCAAACATTGCATTATCTACATATCAGTATCTGCAACCCGAGTTACTAAGCTCGTAGGGGTGTCTTAACACCTAATGCCCTAAGTCCAACTAGTCTAGGAGTCATTAGCTGAAAGCTCGTTACATGGGTTAAAGATGCATGGTGTTTTAAATTATATGTATATATATTAAAAAAAAAGACAAAAATAATAATCCTAACCCAAGGAAGTTAACCTTAAACATTAGAACAAAAAATTTGTTTTCTTCCAAGAAAAGCCCCATAATTATGTGTTGATACATTGAGCATAAAAGAAAGGTTTATGAATATCTTGTTTATATTTATTGAGCAGGTATATAAATTTATTGAGAGTTTATTTATCTGGATAGATTAATGGAAGTTAAATGATGACTACCTTGCTTTATGGAATTTGTAAATTGTTTTTCTATTTTAACACTTTTATTACTAGAGACTAGTAATAAGCTGGTTGGGGGGTGTGATTAGTACTTAAAAGTGCATTTTTATCAAGGTTTTATGTCATCATTTTGCACTTGAAATATCAATAACTCAACTAACACATGTTTTATAATAATATATATAATAATATAAGATACCTTTAATTTATGGTAAATGTTCATTTTAAATGCAGGCCTATCATATAAATGAAAGGATTGATTGATGAATTTAAGAACTGAAATTGAAAGGAAAAAGAGATGACCAAACTTATAAAAGAGATGCCGGTGCAATCGAAACCGGAACACTATTTGGTAATTGGGTCAAATCGGGAGTTGTAGATCTCAGATTTAAGTCTACTTTATATGGATGGAAAGGTAAGACATAGGCCTATAACTTTCATATCGAGCCCAAGATCTAAAAAGACCATTTTGAAGTTCAAATTGGAGCAACAACAAAGAAGTCCGAATTTGTCCTCCAGCCCGAGCACTATTCAGTAACCATATCTAGAGTTCTGGAAGTCAAAATGATCTGAATGTTTTACACAAGAAAGCTGAGATGATTTCCTACAACTTTCATGTTTTCAAGTAAGTCTAATTTTGACGTTATCAACGATGTTTTGGGCAGACAAGAGAAGATAAGGATTGTCACCAAGTCAAGAGTTGGCCACCTACTCATCAATTAGTCATCAAATCAATTGTTCCCAATTTTGGCTTATAAAAGGAGGCATTTTCCATGCATTTAGGCATCTTGGTTTCAGATCAAGATCATGCTCTTGCTTTCTCTCTTTGTATTTTTTGTATTGCTTATGCTTTGCTTTCATTAATATCAAGTTTATACCTTTCCTTTCTCTCTTTGTATTTTTTGTAATGTTTATGCTTTGCTTTCATTAATATCAAGTTTATGCCTTTCATTTCCTTTCCTTTACTTAGTTAACTTTTATCTTATTTATGTTCTTATTTTGTTTATTTATTTTTCTTTCTTTCATTATGTCTAGCTAAGTTAGTTATGTCAAGGTGAAAAGGTTACACTAATGGTGTAAGAATAAGTATAATGTAAACTTAATATGGACTTTAATGTTTGATACTAACATGTTTTATATTTGTTATCTTGTTCACTCTTTAATACTTTGCTTGTTAAATGACTAATCTTGATTTATGTTGTATAACACTTGGTAAAACAAATGCTTGACACTTTCATAGCCCATACTATATGGTGTAACCGACACCTAAGCTATGAAAGGAACTTGATTTGTTGTTAACATAAGTTAGAATCATGAATGCTTGACGAGATTTACAAGTATTAGCATTAATGTAATAAGATGACTAATGTAATCATGTTAACAATCTATAATCTGATTGGAATCTCCTTTGTGTGTGATTTCAAATTGAATAATAAGAGTTTATACTATACTTGTTTGACACACCATTAGTGGAACCTCTAACCTTGACATTTGTTATTATCATTGTTTAATCCTTACATTAATATTCCATCTCTAAGTTCTCATATTCTTCTTCTTCTTCTCTTTCTTTATTATTATTATTATTAGTACTATTATTATTATTATTGTTGTTGTTGTTGTTGTTGTTGTTATTGTTATTATTGTTGTTATTGCTATTATTGTTGTTTATAATTGTTGTTTATAATTTGTACAATTAACCTCCCCGTGGTTCGACCCCGGTCTTGCCGGGTTATTTATTACTTCGACACTCCTGCACTTAGGAGAAGATTTTGTATGAATTATAATAGTTATTTTGTTTTCTCTTTTCACTTTTCTTATATATAACTTTGTTTCTTCTTCTTTTGTTTTCTTCTTCCTTTTATTCTATTCCTACACGTGCATGAGAGTGTGGTCACGTACATTAAGTGGTAGACTTTATAGGGTATCCTCATTATTTTCAGAAAATATGGCCGAAGAAGATAATCAATCACTTCATAATCAGAATAATGAGAATAACCGTGCTAGAACACTTAGAGACTACATGAATCCCACAAGAACAAGTGCACCATCTTGCATAGTTTTTCCTCCCGATGCATCTCATTTTAATTTTAAACTAGACAATATTCAACTTTTACCTTCTTTTCATGGCTTAGAATTGGGAAATCCATACTTGCATTTAAGGGAATTTGAGGAGGTTTGCGACACATATAATAATTTAAATTGTAGCATGAACATCATCAAATTAAAGCTTTTTCGTTTTTCATTAAAAGATCAAGCTAAAACATGGCTACAAAATTTGAAACCAGGATCCATTCATGCTTGGGATGAAATGCAACAACAGTTTTTAAAGAAGTTTTTCCCATCTCACAGAACATACTCTTTCAAAAGACAAATCACTACTTTCACTAAAAAACCAGGAGAAACATTTTACCAATGTTGGGATAGGTATTGAGACTTACTTAGTACTTGCCCTCATCATGGTTTTGAAACGTGGAGATTGGTTTCACATTTTTATGAAGGGTTAACAGCTAAAGATAGGCAAATGGTTGAATTGATGTGTAATGGAACTTTTGAAGATAAAGACCCTGATGAAGTAATGGAGTACTTAGACTTATTAGTTGAAAATGCTCAAAATTAGGACACCATGGGTACTTATGAGGTACTGAGTAAAACTCAACCTCATACATCTAGTGGAGGTATGTACAACCTTAGGGAAGATCATGACCTTCAAGCCAAGTTTGCATCTTTAACTAGAAAAGTCGAGGCACTAGAATTGAAAAAGAGTGGTCAATTAAGATCTATTGAAAAGATTGTGTGTCAAATATGTGAAACAAATGAACACTCAATCAATAACTGTCCAACCTTGTCTTCTTTTAAGGAATATCTCCATGAACAAGCCCATGCTTTAAACAGTTAACATAAGTTATAATCATGAATGCTTGACGAGATTTACAAGTATTAGCATTAATATAATAAGATGATTAATGTAATCATGTTAACAATCTATAATTTGATTGGAACCTCCTTTATATGTGGTTTCAAATTGAATAATAAGAGTTTATACTATACTTATTTGACATACCATTAGTGGAACCTCTAACCTTGACATTTATTATTATCATTGTTTAATCCTTACATTAATATTCCATCTCCAAGTTCTCATCTTATTCATCTTCTTCTTCTCTTTCTTTATTATTATTATTATTAGTATTATTATTGTTGTTGTTGTTGTTGTTGTTGTTGTTATTGTTATTATTATTGTTGTTTATAATTTTTACAATTAACCTCCCTATGGTTCGACCCCGGTCTTGCCGGGTTATTTATTACTTCGACACTCCTGCACTTGGGAGAAGATATCAATCTTTTAGTCGTGTCACAGGTGTACCTCATATCATACGGTTAACTATGAAAGTGCCAAGAATTTGTTGTACCAAGTGTTATACAACACAAATCTCGATTAACTATTTAACAAGAAAGGTATCAAGAATTAATAAGATAAAAATGATAAGACATGTTAATAGCAAATTGTTTAGGGTATAAGCATGGAAGTCTATATTGAGTTTATATTATACTTATCCCAACATCATTAGTGAAACCTTGTTATCTTGACACAATAAACTTGGCTAAACTTAATGAAGAAGAGAAACATAAATAAACAAGCGGAGAACATGATTGTATAAGTACAGTAAAAGAAATGAAAGATATAAACAAGAGATTAATGAAACTATAACATGAAACAAAACTTGAACATTAAACTATAAAGAAAGAAAACAAGTAAGGAAATGATCTTAATTTGAAAGCCAAGATGCCCAAATATATGGTAGATGCCTTTTTATATAGGTCTAAATTTGAAACTATTGATTTTTTGACTAATTGTTGAGTGGGTGACCACATCTTGACTTGGTAACAATCCTTATCTTCTTGTCTAAACAAAACATCATTCCTAACATTAGAATTTGAACAGATTGTCTTTATAAAAGTTTTAGAAAATTGTCTTAGCTTTCCAACAAAAAATAATCGATGTATTTGGACTTCTAGAACTCGAGATATGGACTGAACACTAAATAGTGTTTGGGCTGCAGGACAAATTTAGACTTCTCTATTGTTGCTATAATTTGAACTTAAAAATGACCTTTTTGAATTGAACTCTCATGAAAGTTTTAGGCCTATATCTTAACTTTCCATCCATATAGAGCAGGCACAAATCCAAGTTCTACAACTCTAGATATGACTAAATAGTATTCTAATTTGGACTGAACCAACATTTGTTTTTCTAAGCTTAGCCCTCTATTTGTCTTCTTATTTTCAGTAGTTAAACTCATTAATCAATCCTTTCATTTATGTGATAAGCCTGCATTTAAGATGAACATTTACTATAAATTAAAGGTATCTTATATTATTATATATATAATTATAATATATGCTCTAGTTAAGAAGTTATTGATACTTCAAGTGCAAAATGATGATATAAAATCTTGATAAAAATACACTTTTAAGTACTAATCACATACATACATATATACATATGCTTGCCAAAATTTTCTACTAAAAAACAGTCTCTAACTAAAATATCAAAACATTATTATTCATATAATAGCTATTCTTTATTTTTTAGTATCTACCAATCGATCAATTGAACTAACTATTATAAATTGGTCGACCGGTTCATCTCAGACTTGAACATATAACAAAATTTATAGCATAATAGATTTTTAATGGTTTTCATGCTTAAAAAGTATACATTTTATAATTTGAATATGTCTAAGTTATTTCCATTAATGTATACAAACAAAAATAACACCTTAAACATTTGTAGCATGAAAAACTTAAGTTCTTGTTTTGCAAAAGCAATCCTTATTTGAAGGCTTTGTAAAAACATTTGCTAGTTGGTGTTTTATGCCCACAAACTCAAGTACAATGTCTCATTTCACAATGTTGTCATTTAAAAAGTGACGTTTCACTTCTATGTGTTTTGTACATGAGTGTTGGATAAGGTTATTAAAAAGACTAATCACACTAGTGTTATCATACTTAATGAATATATGATCAAATTCAAGTTCGTAGTATTCTAAGGTTTGCTTTATCTATAAGATTTGAGCACAACAATTACCTGTCATTATATATTTTGCTTTGGTTATTGATAAGGCTACAAAGTTTTGTTTCTTATCAAGCCAAGATACTAGTGAGGATTCTAGGAAATGACATGTTCTGCCAGTACTTTTTCTAACTTTACATTTGGCAAAGTACGCATCTAAATAGCAAGCTTAACTCATTTACTTTTTTGGATACCACAAATTTAAATATATAATACCTCACAAATAACAAAAAAATACATTTTACAACATTAACATACGATTCTTTAGGGCAAACTTAAAAATGTGTACATCTATACCCAAAACATATTATTAGGTTTACTTGTAGTTAAGTATAAAAGTAAATCAAACATGCCTTGATATTTGGTGATGTATCTATTCTTATTGATTTCATCAATATAAAACTTTGTTAATGTTCTTATAGTTGTGTTGGTTACTATGACATTTCCATCCTAAACATTTTGAAAAGATCCTTTATGTACTTGCTTTAATTGATGAAGATGTAATCCTTTATTTGTTTGATTTGCAATCCAAAGAAGAAGTTCAACTCTCCTATTGTGTTTATTTCAAATTCATCATAGATACACTTTGTAAAATCTTTACAAATAGATTCATTAGTAGCATCATATATAATATCATCAACATAAATTTGCACAATCAAGATATCTTTGCATTTTATTTTTGTAAAACGAATTGGGTCAATTTTGCCAATGTTTAAATTATTATTAGTAAGAAAAGACTTGAGTTTATCATACCATGCCCTAAATTTTTATTTTAAACCACATAAGGCCTTTTTAAGTTTAAAAACATGATTGGGAGAACGAAAATTTTCAAAACCTCGTGGTTACTAAACATACGCTTCTCTCATGATAAATCCATTTAAAAATGCACTTTTAACATCTATTTGGAAAAATCTGAAGTTATTAGACAAGCATAATCTAATAACATTCTTATTGATTCTAGTCTTGCTATCGGTGTAAAGGTCTTTTCATGATCTATACATTCTTCTGGATGATCTATACATTTTTTTTATTATAACCTTTATCAACTAGTTTAGATTTGTTTTTAACTATTGTTCCATGTTCATCAACCTTGTTCCTAAACACTCATTTTGTTCCAATTATAGATTGATTATTAGGCATAGGGACTAGTTCCCAAACACTATTCATTTCAAATTGATTTAGCTCATCTTGTATAGCCAAAATTCATTTTTCATCTTTTTTGATTTCTAGAAATGATTTAGGTTCTATTTGAGAGACAAATGCAAAGTGACCATTAATGTTTCTAAATGAAGCTCTAGTCTTAGTCCTTTTATAATAATTACTCGTAATTAATTTAGAAAGATAATAACTTATATACCTTAGCTTCTTTTGGGGTATAAAGGAGTTACTTGTAATCTCATATTGAATGTTTGAGTTTAGTTGTTCTTTGTCTATGCCTTCATTATTTGACTTCGTAGGAGTCTTACCATTAAGACTCAAATGTTATTTTGACTCAAATGTTATTTTGAGTTTTCTTGAAGACAACATGCATAGATTCCTTAAGATAAATAGCTCTATTATTATAAACTCTACATGCTTTGCTAGAGGAGCAATAGCTAAGAAAAATTTTAACATTGGATTTTGAATCAAATTTATCTAAATTATCTTTAGTATTGAGAATCAAGCATTTTGAACTAAGAACTTTAAAGTAAGAGATGTTGTGTTTCCTTCCTCTTCAAAGCTTATAAGAAGTGTTTACAACTTCTATTAAAAAACATTTAGGTATGTAAAATTCATTTAACATAGATCCACCATTTTTTAAAGAGACTGATTTTTTCCTTTCCATAACACTATTTTGTCAGAGAGTTCTACAAGTTGAAAAGTTATGGTATTTTCATTTTTCTTCACAAAACATTTTAAACAAATCATTTATAAATTCATCACCATAATCACTTCTTATGTTTATTATGGAAAAACTTTCATTTTAAACTTTCATTGAAAACTTTACAATTTTATAAATTGTTTCATCTTTAGATTTCAAAAACAAAACCCAAGTATATCTTGTAAACTCATAAATAACTATAAATACATATCTATTACCACATATACTTCTAGTTCTAATAGGTCCAAAAATATCTATGTGTAGTAATTTTAAGGCCCCATTTGTTTTATGAAAAATAGTTTTTTGGAAATCACTTTCCAAACTTTCTTTTGTTTGTTTGCCATTATAAAAATTGATCAACAAAAAACACTTTCCAGTTAAAGAAAAATTAGGTTTGATTTCCTGAAATGTATTTTTCTTTTATTTTAGGTGGAAAACACTTTTCAGAATTTGTGAAAAATTTAGAAATGTCATGTTATTTGCTGATTATCAAATTTGGTTATCAAACTATTGATTATTATATATTTTGTTTTGAATCTTTTTTTTCTTTTCAATTTCATCCCTTAGAATTTGATTTAATTTGACTTTTATATTAACTTTGGTCTTTATTTTTATGATTATTATTTGCTTTTATTTTATCATTTTCTTAATTGAAATTTTTTATGCATCAGATTTGGTCCTTATTTTTTTATTGTTATTTAATTTATTTGAAATAATTTATAAAATTGTAATTTTTTTTTAATTTCATAATCTTTCAACTTTTTTATCTATTAGATTTGATCTTCGTTATTTTGATTGTTATTTATTTTTATTTGAGATAATTTATAAAATTAATTTTTTTTTCAATTTTATTCTCATTTAACTTTTTAATTTGTATTTTTTTTTTATTATTTTAATAAACTTGAAAAAAATATGAATAAGTTGTTTTCCAACTCATTTTTCATAACATAGCCAAATATTGAAAAGTGTTTTCTAACTTATTTTTAAAGATATTGTTAAATATTGGAAAATAATTCACTTTTTAGGAATTCATTTTCCAAGAAACTATTTTTCAAAAGAAAACTACTTTCTAGCAAATATATGATGCCTAAATATTTATTGATTGAAATGTAATTTTTACTCTTAAAAGAAGTTTTCACTTGTTTACCTATTTGGCAAACATCACACCATTTTTCCTTTTTAAATGCCATTCATAAGAGATTTTTAACTAGTTCATTTTTAACTAGCTTAGAAATGATATCCATACAAATAGGACTTAGTCTCCTGTACCAATGAAAACTATCATTAATGCTAGTAACAAGACAACTTTATATTCTTATGCATGCATCAATTTTATTCTTGTAGACATTTCCTTTTCTATTTCCTTTTCTGTTTCCTATATGGATAACTTTATCATCTTCAACAATTAAATAAAATTCATGATTGAAAACAATTTTATAGCCTTTATCACATGGTTGACTAATGTTAAGCTAATTATATTTTAAGCTATTAATAAGTAAAACCTTTTCAATGGAAGGAGAATTTACCTCCAATATTGCTAACTCTAATTATTTTACCTTTTGAGTTGTCTCCAAGTGTGACATTTTCCCTATTGATTTTGGTAATACTTGATAATAATGAGTGTCTCTAATCATATATTTTGAGCAAGTGACACGACTTAAAGATTGATGTCTTCTCCCAAGTGTAGGAGTGTCGAAAAAGATTGATGTCTTCACGACTAAAAGATTGATGTCTTCTCCCAAGTGTAGGAGTGTCGAAGTAATAAATAACCCGGCAAGACCGGGGTCGAACCATAAGGAGGTTAATTGTACAAATTATAAATGACAATAGTACAACAGCAATAATAATAATAATAACAACAACAATAATAATAGTAATAACAACAATGACAATAACAATAACAATAATAATAATAATAATAATAATAATAACAATAATAATAATAATAGTAGTAGTAGTAGTAGTAGTAGTAGTAGTAGTAGTAGTAGTAGTAGTAGTAGTAATAAAGAAAGAGAAGAAGAAGAAGATGATGAGAACTTGGAGATGGAAAATTAATGTAAATATTAAACAATAATAATAACAAATGTCAAGGTTAGAGGTTCCACTAATGGTATATCAAACAAGTATAGTATAAACTCTTATTATTCAATTGGAAACCACACACAAAAGAGGTTTCAATTAGATTATAGATTGTTAACATGATTACATTAGTCATCTTATTCAATTAATGCTAGTACTTGTAAATCTCGTCAAGCATTCATGATTATAACTTATGTTAACAACAAATCAAGTTCCTTTCATAGCTCAGGTGTCGGTTATACCATACAATATGGGCTATGAAAATGCCAAGCATTTGTTGTACCAAGTGTTATACAACATAAATCAAGATTAATCATTTAACAAGCAAAGCATTAAAGAGTGAACAAGATAACAAATACAAAACATGTTAGTATCAAACATTAAAGTCCATATTAAGTTTACACTATACTTATTTTTACACCATTAGTGTAACCTTTTCACCTTGACATAATAAACTTAGCTAGACATAATGAAAGAAAGAAAAATAAATAAACAAAATAAGCACATAAATAAGATAAGAGTTAACAAAGCAAAAGAAAGGAATTGAAAGACATAAACTTGATATTAATGAAAGCAAAGCATAAGAAATACAAAAAATACAAAGAGAGAAAAGAAGAGCATGATCTTGATCTGGAAACCAAGATGCCTAAATGCATGGCAAATGCCTCCTTTTATAGGCCAAAATTGGGAACTATTGATTTGATGACTAATTGATGAGTGGGTAGCCAACTCTTGACTTAGTGACAATCTTTATCTTCTCTTGTCTGCCCAAAACGTCATTGATAACGTCAATACTGGAGCCACTTGAAAACATAAAAGTTGTAGTCAATTGTCTCATCTTTCTTGTGTAAAACAATTCAGCTCATTTGGACTTCTAGAACTCCAGATATGGCCAAAATACTAAACAGCGCTCGGGCTGGAGGACAACTTCAGGCTTCTTTGTTGTTGCAATAATTTGGACTTGAAAATGGCCTTTTTAGATCTTGGGCTCCATATGAAAGTTGTAGGCCTATGTCTTACCTTTCCATCCATATAAAGTAGACCTAAATCTGAGATCTATAGCTCCAGATATGACCCAATTACCAAACAGTATTCCGGTTTGGATTGCACCGACATCTCTTTTCTAATTTTGGTCATCTCTTTGCCCTTGCAATTTAAGTTCTTAAAGTCATCAATCAATCCTTTGATTTATGTGATAAGCCTGCATTTAAAATGAATATTTACCACAAATTAAAGGTATCTTATATTATTATATATATTATTATAAAACATGCTTTAATTAAGGAGTTATTGATACTTCAAGTGCAAAATGATGATATAAAACCTTGATAAAAATGCACTTTTAAGTACTAATCACCCCCCCAACCAGCTTATTACTAGTCCTTAGTAATCAAAGTGTTAAAATAGAAAAACAATTTGCAAATTCCACAAAGCAAGGTATTCATCATTGAACTTCCATTAATCTATCCAGATAAACAAACTCTCATTAAATTTATATATATCTGCTCAATACCTCTTAACAAGATATTCATAAACCTTTCTTTTGTGCTCAATGTATCAACACATAATTATGGGGCTTTTCTTGGAAGAAAACAAAATTTTTGTTCTAATGTTTAAGGTTAATTTCCTTGGGTTAGGATTATTATTTTAGTCTTCTTCTTTTTTTTTTCTTTTTTTTTTAATATATATACATATAATTTAAAAACACCATGCATCTTTAACCCATGTAACAAGCGTTCAACTAATGACTCCTAGACCAGTTGGTCTTAGGGCATTAGGTGTTAAGACACCCCTACGAGCTTAATAACTCGGGTCGCAGATACTGATATGTAGATAGTGCAATGTTTGATTCCCTTAAGCTTTTCTCCTCAACCCATATAACAAGCATTGGGCCTATAGCTCCCAAGTCAGTTGACTTTAGGGTATTAGGTGTTAAAACACCCCTTCGGGCTTAATTGCTTGGGTTAGGGAGGCTACGAAACCAAACTTATCTACATTTTTATTATCATCCTTTTTTTTATTTTTTGCTTTATTTTTTGTTTTTTTTTTCAAATTATATACTATCCCTTTCCCTTGGTTGTTACCTTTAACAAAAGAACATAATTAATGTAATAATCCAATGTGTAACCCACAATCATATATTAAAGTGTGTGTGTGAAAATTAAGATTTAAGAATACATGTTAAATCAGTATATGAGCAGAATTAAGTGATAATAATACGAGAGTTTGTAAACTTGAATATTTCATGAAGTATTATAATAGACCTTATTAAGAATGGTTACTAAGATGCGTCTCAAGAGTCAAAAGAGCTCCTTTACTCTGCCATCCTAGTAACAACAATTTTGCACATGCTTTATGAAACGGAAAACAACTTTTTTTTTTTATCAACTACTACCGTCTCCCCCCAACCAAAACTAGACATTGTCCTCAATGTTCTAAGGTAAAAAAAATAGAGTATAGAAGATATCATCTGAAATAACAAACACTGACAAACCTGAAACACACTTAAACAAATATAAGAAACAACAAAAAACTAATATTATGCTATTTATAAAATCAAAAGACACAAATTTTTACAAGCTAAGACTCAAATCGCAGTTGTGATTGTGGCTCACATCTTCCCTTGGTTTTACATCCAAGAACGGCTTAAATGCCCTCTATGGGTCGGGGATAGGCTTCCCATCCAGTTTTCTTAAAAACTGGCAAACAGGGTCTTTTTTTAGTCAGATTCCCAAGACTATGCCAAGCATGTTCTTTATGAAAATGGTTCATAATTCATGAATTGCACGATGCTTATCTTGACTATGATGAAACTTAAGAGTCAATAGAAGATTATCTAAAGACTCTCTGTGTTTTGAAATAAATCCCACCTTTTGACAATTTTCACAGTTTTTGCGGAATGCATGTGACTCCTTGAATATGGTGGGCCAGTAAAATCCACTTTGTTAGATTTCTACAGTCCTCTTTTTTGACGAGAAATGATCACCACGTGCCTTAGAGTGATAAAATTTAATAAAATTACTTACCTCATTATCGGGAAACCATATTTGAAATATTTGATCAGGACGATAATTGAATAAGTAAGGGTTATCCCAATAAAAGTTTTGCACGTTGCTCAAAAATTTTCTTTTGTCTTCGGTACTCTAGTGAGCTGGCGAAAATCCTGAAGCAAGAAAATAGATATTTTTAGCAAACCAAGGCATTGAACTAAGAGAAAGTAGAGATTCATCAGGAAAGTAATCATTGATTGGTGTGATGTCGGGTGTCGAATCTGTTGTCATTTTTGATAAAAGATCCGCATCAACATTTTCGGTGCCTTTTTCATCATCGATTTCTTCCTGATTGGTCATGGCATGAGGAAATGAAAGTGCTGGCACGGAATCAGTCTTTTCCTTGCAATATTCAGATTCAACCCCTTCCTTACCCTTAGAGATTGACTCATCATCTTTCTCACAAGGTTCAAGAGTGGGTTTTTTAATAACCTTACCACTGCGAAGAGTGATGACTGATTTGACTTGATTCATGTGTTGACTTCCAGAACTACTTGCATTTGCATTGTATTGCCCCTTGGGATTTTGCTGTGGTTGAGATGGAAACTTACCTTTCTCTTGAAAATTGAGAGCGGATGTGAATTTTGCAAGAGTATCTTTAAAATCTGTTATGCTTTGAGCAAGTTGAGTGTTGATTGTCTCTTGCTTTTCAATGAATGCATACAAAGTTTCCTCAAAATTTCTTGTAGGAGGTGGAGCATAAGGAGGTTCATATCCATGATAATTTTGGAAATTATGGTGTGCTTGAAACTGTGGTTGTGAAGTTTGTGCATTGTCACTCTTCCAACTGAAATTTTGGTGATTTCTCCAACCAAGATTGTATGTTTGCAAATATGGATTACGATTGGGCCTTTCGAAACTGTTTAAAGCATGAGCTTGTTCATGGAGACATTCCTTAAAAGAAGGCAAGGTTGGACAATTACTGGTTAAGTGTTCATTTGTTTCACATATTTGACATGCAATGTTTTCAATAGATTTAAATTGACCACTCTTTTTCAATTCTAATGCCTCGACTTTTCTAGCTAAAGATGCAAACTTAGCTTGGAGGTCATGATCTTCCCTAAGGTTGTACATACCTCCAGGTCATGATCTTCCCTAAGGTTTTGAAGGTCATGATCTTCCCTAAGGTTGTACATACCTCCACTAGATATATGAGGTTGAGTTTTACTCGGTGCCTCATAAGTACCGGCGGTGTCCCAATTTTGAGCATTTTCAGCTAACAAGTCTAAGTACTCCATTGCTTCATTAGGGTCTTTATCTTCAAAAGTTTCATTGCACATCAATTCAACCATTTGCCTATCTTTAGAAGTTAACCCTTCATAAAAATGTGAAACTAATCTCCATGTTTCAAAACCATGATGAGGGCAAGTACTAAGCAAGTCTCGATACCTATCCCAACATTGGTAAAATGTTTCTCCTGGTTTTTAAGTGAAAGTTGTGATTTGTCTTTTAAAAGAGTTTGTTCTATGAGATGGAAAAAACTTCTTTAAAAACTGTTGTTGCATTTCATCCCAAGCACGAATGGATCCAGGTCTTAAATTTTGTAGCCATGTTTTAGCTTTATCTTTTAATGAAAAAGGAAAAAGCTTTAATTTGATGGTGTTCATGCTACAATTTAAATTATTATATGTGTTGCAGACCTCTTCAAATTCCCTTAAATGCAAGTATGGATTTTCCAATTCTAAACCATGAAAAGAAGGTAAAAATTGAATAATACCTGGCTTAAAATTAAAATAAGATGCATCGGGAGGAAAACTTATGCATAATGGTGCACTTGTTCTTGTGGGATTCATGTGATCTCTAAGTGTTCTAGCACGGTTATTCTCATTATTCTCATTGTGAAGTGATTGATTATCTTCTTCGGCCATATTTTCTGAAAATGAAGAGGATACCCTACAAAGTCTACCACTTGATGTACGTGACCACACTCTCATGAACGTGTAGGAATAGAATAAAAGAAAAAAGAAAACAAAAGAAGAAGAAACAAGAGAAAATAACCCGGCAAGACCAGGGTCGAACCACAAGGAGGTTAATTGTACAAATTTTAAACGACAATAGTACAACAACAACAATAATAATAACAACAACAATAATAATAGTAATAACAATAATAACAACAATGACAATAATAATAATAATAATAATAATAGTAGTAGTAGTAGTAGTAGTAGTAGTAGTAGTAGTAGTAGTAGTAGTAGTAGTAATAAAGAAAGAGAAGAAGAAGAAGATGATGAGAACTTGGAGATGGAAAATTAATGTAAATATTAAACAATAATAATAACAAATGTCAAGGTTAGAGGTTCCACTAATGGTATATCAAACAAGTATAGTATAAACTCTTATTATTCAATTGGAAACCACACACAAATGAGGTTCCAATGAGATTATAGATTGTTAACATGATTACATTAATCATCTTATTCGATTAATGCTAATACTTGTAAATCTCGTCAAGCATTCATGATTATAACTTATGTTAACAACAAATCAAGTTCCTTTCATAGCTCAGGTGTCGGTTATACCATACATTATGGGCTATGAAAGTGCCAAGCATTTGTTGTACCAAGTGTTATACAACATAAATCAAGATTAGTCATTTAACAAGCAAAGTATTAAAGAGTGAACAAGATAACAAATATAAAACATGTTAGTATCAAACATTAAAGTCCATATTAAGTTTACACTATACTTATTCTTACACCATTAGTGTAACCTTTTTACCTTGACATAATAAACTTAGCTAGACATAATGAATGAAAGAAAAATAAATAAACAAAATAAGCACATAAATAAGATAAGAGTTAACAAAGCAAAGGAAAGGAATTGAAAGCCATAAACTTGATATTAATGAAAGCAAAGCATAAACATTACAAAAAATACAAAGAGAGAAAGGAAGAGCATGATCTTGATCTAGAAATCAAGATGCCTAAATGCATGGCAAATGCCTCCTTTTATACGCCAACATTGGGAACTATTGATTTGATGACTAATTGATGAGTGGGTAGCCAACTCTTGACTTAGTGACAATCCTTATCTTCTCTTGTCTGCCTAAAACGTCATTGATAACGTCAAAACTGGAGCCAGGTGCAAACATGAAAGTTGTAGGCAATTGTCTCAGCTTTCTTGTGTAAAAAATTCAGCTCATTTGGACTTCTAGAACTCCAGATATGGCCAAAATACCGAACAGTGCTCGGGCTGGAAGACAGATTCGGGCTTCTTTGTTGTTGCTACAATTTGGACTTGATAATGGCCTTTTTAGATCTTGGGCTCCATATGAAAGGTGTAGGCCTATGTCTTACCTTTCCATCCATATAAAGTAGACCTAAATCTGAGATCTATAGCTCCAGATATGACCCAATTACCGAATAGTGTTCCGGTTTGGATTGCACCGACATCTCTTTTCTAATTTTGGTCATCTCTTTGCCCTTGCAATTTAAGTTCGTAAAGTCATCAATCAATCCTTTGATTTATGTGATAGGCCTGCATTTAAAATGAACATTTATCACAAATTAAAGGTATTTTATATTATTATATATATTATTATAAAACATGTTTTAGTTAAGGAGTTATTGATACTTCAAGTGCAAAATGATGATATAAAACCTTGATAAAAATGCACTTTTAAGTACTAATCAGCAAGCACTATCTAAAAAACCATTCTCCATACTCCTATGATTCCTACACATAAAAATCAAGATGATATTTTTGGGTCCTTCGTTGTTGGAGGCGGTTCCTTTTGGAACCTAAGTCATTTTATAATCTTTATCCTTCTTAATAGGACATGCATACAAAAAAGAACTTATAGGTCTATAATAATTTCATTTATGGTTAGGGTCATATGATTGTTTAGCTTTAACAAAATAACTCTTTAAATACTTTTGGTTCTTTTTAGGTTTGTAACCTAAACATCTTTTGTTAAAAACACATCTTTAGCTGGAAAGCATACTTTTCAGGATTTTTTAGCTTTGTGTGAATTTAGCTAAAGTTATGTTTAACTTGTTTAACTTTTCTTTTAAAGATTTGTTTTCATCTTCAAGTATATTTACCTTGTTACTATCATCAATCATAATGTAAGCTTTCTTTTCTAAAGTTTCTTTTTTTATTTATTTATAAGTAAGCATGCATAATTCTTTTTCAATGAACTATATTTTAAACCTAATTTCTTAAATTCATCATATAATGATTCAAGTGCATAATACAAACTCATCATAAGTAGGGTCGGATTCATCATTTAAAGATTGTACCTTATTTCACTTTCAATTTCTATAAAGCACATGTTTACCATATATTCTTCTTCATCGCTTGAACTTGAATTCGAATCATCACTTTAAATAGCTTTCATTGCCTTCTTGTTATGATGTTTCTTCTTGTTATTTTAAAGAAGTGGACAAATCTACATTCATGTGCCTTGCTTTGTTGCATTTGAAGCATCTTAAGAGTTCATTATTTGAATCTTCTTTGTTCCCATTGATTAGTACTTAAAGTACATTTTTTTATCAAGGTTTTATGTCATCATTTTGCACTTAAAGTATCAATAACTCCTTAACTAAAACATGTTTTATAATAATATATCTAATAATATAAGATACCTTTAATTTGTGGTAAATATTCATTTTAAATATTCATTTTGATACTAACATGTTTTGTATTTGTTATCTTGTTCACTCTTTAATACTTTGCTTGTTAAATGACTAATCTTGATTTATGTTGTATAACATTTGGTACAACAAATGTTTCACACTTTCATAGTTCATACTATATGGTATAACCGACACCTGAGCTATGAAAGGAACTTGATTTGTTGTTAACATAAGTTATAATCATGAATGCTTGACAAGATTTACTATTATTAACATTAATCGAATAAGATGACTAATATAATCATGTTAACAATATATAATCTGATTAGAACCTCCTTTGTGTGTGGTTTCCAATTGAATAATAAGAGTTTATACTATACTTGTTTGACATACTATTAGTGGAACCTCTAACCTTGACATTTGTTATTATCATTGTTTAATCCTTACATTAATATTCCATCTCAAAGTTCTCATATTTTTCTTCTTTTTCTCCTTCTTTTTCTTTATTATTATTATTATTAGTAGTAGTAGTATTATTACTACTACTACTATTAATATTACTACTACTATTATTATTGTTATTATTGTTATTGTTGTTGTATTATTGTTATATGTAATTAATACAATTAACCTCTCTATGGTTCGACTCTGGTCTTGCTGGGTTATTATTACTTCGACACTCCTGCACTTGGGAGAAGACATCAATCTTTTAGTCATGTCACCCATCTTTCTTAAAGTTTGAGAATCTTTTCTTACCTAGCTTTTTCCTTAGGAAACTTTAGAATTGCTTTGTGATAAAGGCAATGTCCTTGACACGACCAAAAGATTAATGTTTCTTCCCAAGTGCAGGAGTGTCGAAGTAATAAATAACCCGGTAAGACTGGGGTCGAACCACAGGGAGGTTAATTGTATAAATTATAGATAATAATAATACAACAACAACAATAAAAATAATAATAATAGTAATAATATTAATAGTAATATAAATAGTAGTAGTAATAGTACTACTACTAATAATAATAATAAAAAGAAGAAGAAGAAAAAGAAGTTGATGAGAACTTTAAGATGAAAAATTAATGTAATGATTAAACAATGATAATAACAAATATCAAGGTTAGAGGATCCATTAACGGTATGGCAAACAAGTATAGTATAAACTCTTATTATTCAATTAAAAACCACACACAAAGGAGGTTCCAATCAGATTATAAATTGTTAACATGATTACATTAGTTATCTTATTCGATAAATGCTAATACTTGTAAATCTTGTTAGGTATTTATGATTATAACTTATGTTAACAACAAATCAAGTTCCTTTCATAACATAGGTGTAGGTTATACCATACGGTTGGGTTATGAAAGTGCCAAGCATATGTTGTACCAAGTGTTATACAACATAAATCTAGATTAACCATTTAACAAGTAAAGTATTAAAAGTAAACAAGATAATAAATATAAAACATGTTAGTATCAAACATTAAGGTCCATGTTAAGTTTACACTATACTTATTCTTACACCATTAGTGTAACCTTTTCACCTTCATATAATAAACTTAGCTAAGCATAATGAAAGAGAGAAATATAAATAAACAAGATAAGAACATAAATACGATAAAAGTTAACTAAGTAAAGGAAAGGAATTGCAAGGCATGAACAAGATATTAATGAAGACAAAACTTTAAAATACAAAGAAAGAAAGCAAGAGCATGATCCTGATCTAGAGACTAAGATGTCTAAATACATGGCAAATGCCTCTTTTTATAGGCCAAAATTGGGAACTATTTATTTGATGACTAATTGATGAGTGGGTGACCAATTCTTGACTTGGTGACAATTCTTATCTTCTCTTGTCTGCCCAAAATGTCATTGATGAACCATTAAAAACATGAAAGTTGTAGGAAATTGTCTTAGCTTTCCATGAAAAAAAATGGAGGTCATTTGGACTTCTAGAACTCTATATATGGGTCAAACACTTAATAGTGTTTGGGTCGCAGGACAGATTCAAACTTCTTTATTGTTATTATAATTTGGACTTGAAAATGAGCTTTTTAAGTCTTGGGCTCCTTTAAAAGTTATAAGGCCATATCTTACCTTTCCATCCATATAAAGTAAACCTAAATCCGAGATCTATAGCTCCAGATATAACCTAATTACCGAACAGTATTTTGATTTGGATTGCACCGGCATCTCTTTTCTAAGTGTGGCCATCTCTTTGTCCTTTCAATTTCAGTTTTTAAACTCATCAATCAATCCTTTCATTTATGTGATAGGCCTGCATTTAAAATGAATATTTACCATAAATTAAAGGTATCTTATATTATTATATATGTTGTTATAAAATATGCTTTAATTAAGGAGTTATTGATACTTTAAGTGCAAAATGATGATATAGAACCTTGATAAAAATGCACTTTTAAGTACTAATCAGTCCTTTTCAATGTTGCATCATTGTCATTGTCATCATCATTATCATCAATATGATGAATGGTTCTTAATTCCAAATTCTTCTTCAGTTTTTCTCCCTGTTTTTGTTTCTTCATGGTAATCTCATAGTTCATTAAAGAACCACTTAGCTCCCTCAAAAGAAGCTTGGTGAATCCTTAGATTTTCAAATTGTCGTCACCTATGCTTCCCATGTTTTTGGTTGACACTTAATAATCTTTCTAGCTATTTTTGCATTAGTATATATCCTACCAAGTCCATCCAAACTATTAGTTATGGTAATCATTCTAGTGAACATGCTAGTTATGGATTCATTAGGAACCATTTTAAACAATTTATATTGGTGAACTAACATGTCGATTTTAGACTCTTTGACTTGATTAATTCCTTTATGATGTACTTCTAAAACATGTCATATATCTTTAGTATATTTACATGATGTAATTCATTTGAATTCACTTTTACTTGATGAAAATTATAATATATTTATGGGTTTAAAATCCATAGGAAGTAACTTTTATTATTGTCCATATGTTCACTTCTAGTTTTAGGAATCTCAATATTCACTTCTATGAGGTTCATTCTCTATGTGTAGCCATAAATAAAAATTAATAGAAAATAGATTATCATTTTAGCTTTCCAATATGCAAAATAATTAACTTAAAAAATGGCATGAATGTAGATAATACTTTATTTTGGAGATTATAACTAGTAGTTATAATTCTACTCAAAGTCTAAACAAACTTTATATATGAGAATAAGGTCTAATACCAATTATTATTCAAGGATTAAGGAAACTTAACATCTAAGAGGGGGTGAATTATGTGTTTCACTAAATTCTTTAATTAATGCAAATTACTTTGAGTAAACACAATAGCTAATATATAATTAAAGTATGAAAAGTAAAGAGATAAGACAAAGAATTTACAAACTCGTTTTTAACGTGGTTTGACAAGCGTATATCCATACCTTAAGTACCAAACTATACTACAAATTGTATTCCTTCATTAATCCAAGTTCTAGAGTGCAATATCCACTTGGTGAATCGACACAAACTTTTTACACCACTTGAAAATATATTCTCTTTAATATTTTTTTCTTGGTGGAATTTCCTCACTAATACCAATAGTTTTTACCTTACTCTTAAAGGTTTAGAATGATGATTTTGTTTTTCTTTTTAAAAAACTCTCTTACTAGAATGAATATCACAATTTAAGTTCTAATATCTCTGTAACTCACTAAATAAATAGCACTTATAGGATTTATAGGTGTTTAAGTATAGTAGAATTGAGATTAAATACTTTTTTGTGCTAAAATATAAAGGTTTAAAAGCATAAAATAGATTATGATCAAGGATTGATGATTTTGTAATTATTTTGCTCTTAAAATAACTTGTATATGATATATGTTCGAATTACACACCTAATACTGTAATTAGACAAGCTATATATATATAGAACCATGTATGTATGTGTCTATATATATATATATATATATAGCACACATATACATGGTTCTAAGAAAAACAAGTTGTTTATAGCTGTTACTATTTGTCTGGTAGCTAAAACGGTTGACCAATTTAAATTTGTCAAGCTAATTAATTGACCGGTTCTTGCAAAATTTCTAGGTGTTCATAACTAATGAAGAAGTATTGATGGGTTCATATGGTAACCTTAAACAGTTGAATGATTCATGCAAAATTCTAGATTTAACAATTTAAACTAGGTAAATTCTTAGAACCGTCTATCTTAGTTTTAATATGATGATTATCAATCCTATAATACATGTAGAGTGAAGTGTGTTGTTATCCATTTTTGACCCCCCCACACAACAACAACAACAACAACAACAACAATAAATGAATAATATAAAATAACATATATAAGTGAATTTAGGTGTTAATGGGAAGAAATTGAAGTTTGGAGATTCAAAGTAGACTTTAAAAGGTTTAATTGGTTAAATTAATGGTTTAATAGTGAAAAAAATTAAAGTTTGAAGGTCATTTAAGGACTTATTTGCAGTTTGGAAGCTACAAACTTTCAAATTAAGCAAGGTTAGGTCCAACACAAAATATATGCACCTCTTATATCATCTTCAGGTGGTTCTCGATGATGTTTATATTGAAGTTGCTTTGATAAAGACTCGAAAGTCATCAACCCAATCAACCTTGAATATAACATTTTTTTTTATGTCTTCATACTTAAAGCTTTTGAAAGGGTTTTTATTAATGGCTTTAAAACCTCTCTCTTAAGATCAAAGGGCTAAAAATAGCTTTTTGTCATCTAAGTTTAGCAAAACCACCAAATAACCTTAAACCACCATTGCAAAATCAATATAGTACATGTCCTTCCAACTGTTAGCTTTTGTTAATAATTTAGGGTTTATTTGCATTAATAACATGTTTTTATAGGTTTTAATCCTAGTGTTTCGATTTTAAACTGAAACCTATTTTGATGATTTTTGAGTAATAATCAAAGTAAATGGATGCTAAATTATTGATCATTGCTTGATTTCCAACATGTCCGTGTCTTTGGTTTGTCCATATCTAGTCTGATTTGAGAGTCATGTGACTAAGTTTGTTGTAAATGTTCTTCGTGTTCTTTATTTTTTTTGTGTTTGATTCATTTTGCCCAAGATTTTTTTTAGTTTGTGTTGTTTGGGTGTTTAATCTTTTTTTTTTTTTTGCTTTGATTTTGTTTTGGGTTGTTTTTCAAGTTAAACCATGATTTTTTGGTTCAGTTTATGGTCGAACAAATTTTTTTAGGTTGAGCTAGTTAGGTTAACCCGGTTGGGTCGATGACTCAGGCTTTGTTTGGTTTGCCACTATTTTAATAAAAGGAATTTAGGCTAGGACATGTTTGGCAAACATGCCCTCAAACCTGTTTTGACAATTTTGTTTTGAATAAAAATATGTTTTTTCCAAATAGGTCGTAAATAAATTCCAAAAAATTTCTAAAGAATTTTAAGGACAAATTTAAAATTATTTGTGGTTGTTCACATGTTTTTTCAGCAATTTTATTTAATATCAAGGCTATAGACTTATATTGTAAGACATTAACCTAATATTAAAATACCCATTTTGTATCGAAATCTCAAAGATTCCAAAATTTCTATAACATTTTCTTATCTCAAAATAATACAAAAAAACCATTTTTATTTGGTATGCATATTTTTAAGTTTCTTAAAAAATAAAAATTATATTTCAGCTTAAAAAATAAAAAAAATATGATTTAGCATTTTTTTTATATACATAAAAATTAAACAAACATCTTTGCAAGCATTTTTTTGGATTTAATATCTTTGCATGCATTTTTTTTATATTAAAATCATATTTTAGATTTAATGATCAGTTTATTGAATCTATGAGAACTTGATCAATATTTTAAAAATCCTAAAATTATTTTTCTAAGAATTAATAGTCAACATTCTAATGTGAATACTGGACCTACAAATAAGCTGATATTTAAATACTAGGAGTTTATTATAAAATTCTCAAAATTATTTCAAATATTCAAAAATTTTAGTTAAGAGTATTTTTTTATTATGATATGCTAGTTGTTAAAAACCTTTTTTTTTAGTATAGGTTAACCTTGTTAGGGCATTTACATAGATTTTTTCCCACAAAGCTTTATTTAAGTATATAAGCCCATAATAAATTCAAAATAATAAATTTATTCATGAGTGGAAATCATTGTTTTAAGCCATAGATGGACTATCAGTTAGGAAATCAATACCTTTATGTCATATCTAGACTATACAATGCAGCTTATCTTAGGTAAACTGTATTAGAAGTGCTAATATCTTTTCTAGTCATAACCAATCTCTTACCCTAAAATTTCATATAAAATCAGTCCATCTTTATCTCTAAATGACCTTGAACCAAATAGTTAGATAGCGATTCCTTAATCCCGATGCTCTACCATATCGCGTGCATACATGCGATAAAATGTGTGAGTTTATTTTAATTGTGTTATCAACTAAGATATGAAGATTTACATTTCAGAACTAAAATGAACACTTAATTTAAGTCTTCACTTTACTTGTTTTTTGGACTTCCTAATTGATTTCTTAATGAAATTAATCATGTTTGTTGATATATTCTTTGTATAAAACCTGTTTAAAGCTTATTTCCAACCAAACATATTATTAGTTTAATTTTTTATTTTATTATTATTATTAAAATATATAAAAACATGAATGTGTGACCTAAAGGTCAACATTCTCTAAGAAAAATGTATTGGGTGAAAGAAAATTTTTGGTTAATAAAAAATTTGTTTAACTCATTATAAACATCAAACAAATAAATTAATTTGTTACTAGTAATGATAAGGAATATGGCTGGTGCCAAATCAAGGGGGAGACAATGACATATGTAAGGAAGAGGAAACAAGTAAGCCAGCAAGCTTTCAATATTTTGTTTTATAATAAATAAGATATTTTTGTAGCATAAGAACCTTTATGTTGATTACTTGATACATGTTGTTACATAACAATATCTTATAAATGATAGTTACATTTTGAACATGTTATAAATTATTAGGATGTAACATGTTAGATGCAGTATTATTTAAAAATATTATGAACTAATTGCATGAAATATATAAGGAATAGTTAAGGTGTTATTGCATAAATATTATTAATGATTCTCATGATACATATTATTGTTTCAATTATATGTGCAAGAATACTTTGTTTATGATCAAATTATTTAAACTACTTGCATGATAATTTATTCTTATCATGTTTTTTTAAAATCAACCAAAAAGAAAGATTGTAAATGTCGAAATGATTGGTTTTAATTAGTGAAGGTTTATTTGCATTGTTAAAAATAAATTTATTTAGATTGTTAATTTATCCAAAATTAGATTAAAAAATTAGTAAAGCTTATCTTTTAGGATATGGTGTGGTTATTGTTGTAATTATCTAATTTTTTTGGATGAATTTTACAAGATCATGTAGAAGATAAATACAAATTATCTGAAAATAATTGTGAAAGAAGTGTTTTCATAAAACACAGTTAATAATCTGCTAAGAACATAATAGACTATCAAGTTTAAAGATAATAAAATATCCTTATTATATAGAAGTGTATATAAAAAAGGATAATCCAAAGCATTAGAAAAATATAGTAATATTAGGTAGAGTAACACTTGTAGTAGAGCAAGAATGCCCAAGTAGCTAAGGAGTTGCACAAAGTTTTGCAATATTTTTTTTTTATTTATAAGTGGAGTGTGAAGAAAATTCTCAAGAAAAATTGTTTGTTGAAGAATTGGAGAGCTAGCAGACTTCTAGGGGGAGTTCTTATGTTAATTGTTAGTAACTAAATATGCCAATTAAGATTGCAATAATTTGAAGACCATCAGGTATTTTGGCAAGTTATTGCGGTAAAAAAAAAAATAAGGTGTTTTTCTTGACAAATAAGATAGTATAGTTACAAAGAATTTGTAGTGAAAAATACTTCTTTTATAATTTTTTAAACTAGTGAAGTTATTTAATCTGGATATGGGGCTGCCTTGAAGGTCTATTTTCTTTAATTTTTTGAAGAGTTTTTCAAAATATTTTCTTTTTATAACCAAATAATTTATTCATTATTTATATTTATTTAGTTAATAATCAGTGTTTGCAAAATTTTGATTCTTAACACACAGGAACATAAATGTGATTGTCAAGTTCCATGTTTCGAAGCCGAATATCCAACATTTCTTTATGCAATTCCTATGTCATCGACAATAATTTTCTTTGAGATTTGTTTAATGCGATCTGTTATGGGTATTAGCAATTTTATTCATAATAATTATGTGCAAAGTTTCAAGAGACCATGGGAATCTGAGTCTTAAAAACCTATGAAGAGGTTATCTTTACAGCCAAATCTGTGATGTCTTCTAGGAGTAAGTTTCTGTATCTTTACTTTTAATTGACTTCCAAGACAAGTCTTCATGCGCATGCGTGTACAAATACAATTGTGTTTCCATACCCAACAAGTGGTGGTCATTGTCATTTGATATGCCTTTTAACACATAACATGCATATGATAAAAATGGTTCTCTTAGAAATTTTAATTCTCTTAGCAGGAAATAGGAACTTTTTATAGGTGGAAATGCAATCCACAATAGTGTTGTCAAAAACATTATTAGATTGTTTAATACTTATAACTTTGATCCTTTCTTTTGACTTCTTTCCCTCCCCCTTAGCTCCTATGTTCTCACATATTAACTAATACCTTAAAGTTTTTTTTTAATTATTTTTGTTTTGTCTTTTCTTTTTTGTATTTTTTTTTAATTCTTTCTTGTTTTTGTATTTTTTTAAATTATCTTTGTCAATTTTGTTAATATGGAACTGATTAAAAATCTAGTTTTGTAGTTTTTTTCTTTAAAACATAATAGATTACTACAATATTTCCTTACACGACTTTTTTTTTCTTTTTTTATGATTTTTTTAAATGATCTTTGTTGATTTTTTATATTGAGTTGATTGAGAATTTTGCTTCGTAGTTTTTCTTTAAAATACTATGGATTGTTATAATGTTTCCTTACATGGTTTTTGTTTTGTTACAATATTTCTCTACAAGTTTTTTTTTTAAATTATCTTTGTCAATTTTTTTTTAATATTAATCTAGTTAAGAATTCAACTTTAACTTTCCTCACATGTTTTTTTTATTATTTTTTATCTTTTTTTCTAAATTTTTCTTCTTCTTCTTGTTTTTTTTTCATTTTCTTTCAGAATTATTTTTTTGATTTTTTTTTTAATATGGAGCTGGTTGAGAATTTAACTTTGTAGTTTTAAAAAAAAAACATTGTAAATTGTTACATTGTTTCCTCACATGATTTTCTTTTTATGTTTTATTTTTAGATTTTTTTTCTCAATTTTATTTTTTTCATATTGAACTAGTTGAGAATTTAACTTCACAGTTTTTTTCTTTAAAACACTATAGATTGTTGTAGTGTTTTTCCATGTGCCTTTTTTTTTATGTTTTTATGTTTTTTTCATAATTTTTTTCTTGATTTTTTTTTAATATTGAGCTGGTTTAGAATTTAACTTTATAGTTTTTTCTTTAAAATACCATCGATTAATACAGTATTTCTCCACATAATTTTTTTATTATGATTTTTTTAAATTATCTTTATCAATTTTATTATTTTTAATATTGAGCTAGTTGAGAATTATAATTGTAAATTTCCTTATGAAACACTATAGATTGCTAGAGAGTTTCCATGCATGGTTTTTTTTCCTTTCTTTTTTGTTGATATGATTTTTTTCATATTAAGTTGGTTGAGAATTTAGCTTCTTAGTTTTTTTCTTTAAAACACTGTGAATTGCTATAGTGTTTCCCATATATTTTTTTTGTCATGATTTTTTTCAAAATTTTCTTTGTTCATTTTATTTTTTAAATATTAAGCTGGTTAAGAATTTAACTTTGTAGTTTTTTTCTTGTTGAAAACGTTGTGGATTATAACAATTTTTCTTCATATAATTTTTTTTACAAACCCATGACAACGCACAAGTATATCGCAAGCCCACGACATCATGTATACATGGCATATAGTTACCATCCATATCACGTTTCGTATTGCTTCTGCTATGCTTATAGTTGGTTTTTTTTTACATTTAAAATTATTTTTTAAATGTATTTCAAAAAAGTATTTAGTTTAAAAAATATATTAAAGTATTTTTTAATAATTGTAATGTGATAATATAAAAAAGCTATTTTAATATATTTTTAAATAAAAGAACTTTTTAAAAATATATTTTACAATATAATTTCAATCAACTAATATCAATTGGGCATTGCAATCTTTGAAAAGATAAAAAAATGCATTGGGCTTTACAGTCATGAACAAACTAATAGATTAGCATAGTCCTTTTTAGCATCAGTTGCAAGCTTAAGGCATTGGGATAAAGCTGGGCTTTTATTTGAGGGTGATGATATGTAAATAAGTTATTGGTGGGATGGAGGCCCATTAAAAATTTCTATTTTGTCTTCGAGCTTACAACTATAAACTAACCATTTTATATTGTTTTTGGGTGCAAGGTTGTTAAAAGTATATTTTTTTAAAATGGTATAGAAAATATAAATAAACTTAGATTATAAAAACATATCCTAAAATTATAAAATCATAAAAAAAATTTAAATACATTAAAAAAATAAAAATTCATGTTTCAAATAAATTCATACATAGTTCAATCACCTTAAAATACATATTTTAAATAAAAATTCACACATAATCAATAATTCTATGATTTGGAAGAAAACCAAGTTCACTATAAAATAGAGATAAATGAACACAGAAGAATCAATGAATCAAACAAACTTTTAAGAAAAATGGATATGCATTGGATCCAAAATTCTAGAAACTAGAACCAGTAACATAAAACATCTCAATACTTTTCAAGGATCAGATTCAAACTTCAATTCCCAATGTTAGTTGTTATTAGAAGATGACAGTTATAAAACACATCAGTGACTTGATTAACGCGAACACAATAACTAGAATATAAAAAAAACATGAAAACAAACACACGAGACAAAATCCTATTGTTAACAAGTCTTAATATGCATCTAAAAAGTTATCATAAATGGGACAACTCGCTCTTAAACCAGGATAAACCCAGCTTAATAGAAAAATTGTGAGGAATTGGCCTTTATGGCCCTTTAGTGAAAGGATTATCACTTCATAAAGTTCAAATACATGTAATTGAAAACATAGTTGACAAAGAAGGAGATGGATACCTATAAATCCCAAACCTTGTTGAACTTTATGGTTCACGTAGCCAAGAAGATAATCAAACTCATCTGAGCTCTGTTAAAAAATAACATATGTGGAACCTTTAGCCCTCTTCGTTCCTATTAGTCTGATCACTACTATAGTTGATTTCAGATGTACATATGAATGAAAAATCATTTGATGCACAACTACTCAATTATGATGATAGGCTGACATTGTGACATGACCAAAAGATTAATATCTTCTCCCAAGTGTAGGAGTGTCAAAGTAATAAATAATCCACCAAGACTAGGGTCGAACCATAGGGAGGTTAATTATATAAATCATAGATAACAATAATACAACAACAATAATAATAACAATAATAATAACAATAATAATAGTAGTAGTAGTAGTATTAAAGAATAAGAAGAACAAGAAGCTGATAAGAACTTTAAGATGGACGATTAACATAAGGATTAAACAATGATAACAATAAATGTCAAGGTTAGAGGATCCACTAATGGTATGTCAAACAAGTATAGTATATACTCTTATTATTGAATTGGAAACCACATATAAAGGAGGTTCCCATCAGATTATAAATTGTTAACATGATTACATTAGTTATCTCATTCAATTAATGCCTAATACTTATAAATCTTGTCAAGCATTCATGATTATAACTTATTTTAACAACAAATCAAGTTTCTTTTATAGTACAGGTGTAGGTTATACCATACAGTATGGACTATGAAAGTACCAAGTATTTGTTATACCAAGTGTTATACTACATAAATCTAGATTAGTCATTTAACAAGTAAATGATTAAAGAGTGAACAAGATAACAAATACAAAACATGTAATATCAAACATTAAAGTCCATGTTAAGTTTACATTATACTTAACCGTTTCATCTTGACATAATAAACTTAGTTGCGTATAATGAAAGAAAGAAACATAAATAAATAAAATAAAAACATAAATAAGATAAAAGTTAACTAAGTAAAGGAAAGGAAATGAATGGCATAAACTTGATATTAATGAAATCAAAACATAAGCAACACAAAGAGAAAAAGCAAGAGCATGATCTTCATCTAAAAACCAAGATGCCTAGATGTATGGATGATTAGTACTTAAAAGTGCATTTTTATCAAGGTTTTATTTCATCATTTTGCACTCGAAGGATCAATAACTCCTTAACTAAAGCATGTTTTATAATAACGTATCTAATAATATAAGATACCTTTAATTTGTGGTAAATGTTCATTTTAAATGCAGGCCTATCACATAAATGAAAGGATTGATTGATGAATTTAAGAACTGAAATTGAAAGGACAAAGAGATGGCCAAACTTAGAAAAGAGATGTTGGTGTAATCTAAACCGGAACACTGTTCGGTAATTCGATCATATCTGGACTTGTAGATCTCAGATTTAGGTCCACTTTATATGGATGGAAAGGTAAGACATTGGCCTACAACTTTCATATGGAGCCCAAGATCTAAAAATGCCATTTTCAAGTCCAAATTATAGCAAAAACAAAGAAGCCAAATCTGTCCTCCAGCCCGAGCACTGTTGAGTATTTTGGCCATATCTGGAGTTCTAGAAGTCAAAATGAGCTGAAGTTTTTACACAAGAAAGCTGAGACAATTGCATACAACTTTTATGTTTTCGAGTGGCTCCAATTTTGATGTTATCAATGATGTTTTAGGCAGACAAGAGAAGAAAAGGATTGTCACCAAGTCAAGAGTTGGCCACCCACTCATCAATTAGTCATCAAATCAATAGTTCCCAATTTTGGCCTATAAAAGGAGGCATTTGCCATGCATTTAGGCATCTTGGTTTTCAGATCAAGATCATGCTCTTTCTTTCTCTCTTTGTATTTTTTGTAATGTTTATGCTTTGCTTTCATTTCCTTTCATTTACTTAGTTAACTTTTATCTTATTTATGTTCTTATTTTGTTTAGTTATTTTTCTTTCTTTCATTATGTCTAGCTAAGTTTATTATGTCAAGGTGAAAAGGTTACACTAATAGTGTAAGAATAAGTATAGTGTAAACTTAATATGGACTTTAACGTTTAATACTAACATGTTTTGTATTTGTTATCTTGTTCACTCTTTAATACTTTGCTTGTTAAATGACTAATCTTGATTTATGTTGTATAACACTTGGTACAACAAATGCTTGGCACTTTCATAGCCCATAATGTATGGTATAACCGACACCTGAGCTATAAAAGGAACTTGATTTGTTGTTAACATAAGTTATAATCATGAATGCTTGACGAGATTTACAAGTATTAGCATTAATTGAATAAGATGACTAATGTAATCATGTTAACAATCTATAATCTGATTGGAACCTCCTTTGTGTGTGGTTTCTAATTGAATAATAAGAGTTTATACTATACTTGTTTGACATACCATTAGTGGAACCTCTAACCTTGACATTTGTTATTATCATTGTTTAATCCTTGCATTAATATTCCATCTCAAACTTCTCATCTTCTTCTTCTTCCTCTTCTACTTCTTTATTATTATTATTATTATTATTATTACTACTACTACTACTATTAGTATTATTATTATTATTATTATTGCTATTAATATTGTTGTTGTTGTTATTGTTGTTGTTGTTACTATTGTTATTGCTTATAATTTATATAATTAACCTCATTGTGGTTCGACCTCGGTCTTGCCGGGTTATTTATTACTTCGACACTCCTGCACTTGGGAGAAGACATCAATCTTTTCGTCGTGTCAAGTTTTTAGCACCGTTGCCGTGGAGGTAAGTTTTGTATAAATTATAATATTTATTTTATTTTCTCTTTTCACTTTTCTTGTATATAACTTTGTTTCTTTTCTCTTGTTTCTTCTTCTTTTGTTTCCTTTTTTTCTTTTATTCTATTCCTACACGTGCATGAGTGTGTGGTCACGTACATTAAGTGGTAGACTCTGTAGGGTATCCTCATCATTTTCAGAAAATATGGCCGAAGAAGATAATCAATCACTTCATAATGAGAATAATGAGAATAACCGTGCTAGAACACTTAGAGACCACATGAATCCCACAAGAACAAGTGCACCATCATGCATAGTTTTTCCTCCCGATGCATCTCATTTTAATTTTAAACCAGGTATTACTCAACTTTTACCTTCTTTTCATGGCTTAGAATTGGAAAATTCATACTTGCATTTAAGAGAATTCGAGGAGGTCTGCAACACATATAATAATTTAAATTATAGCATAAACACCATCAGATTAAAGCTTTTTCCTTTTTCATTAAAAGATAAAGCTAAAACATGGCTACAAAATTTAAGACCAGGATCCATTCGTGCTTGGGATGAAATGAAACAACAGTTTTTGAAGAAGTGTTTCCCATCTCACATAACAAACTCTTTCAAAAGACAAATCACTACTTTCACGCAAAAACCAGGAGAAACATTTTACCAATGTTGGGATAGGTATCGAGACTTGCTTAGTACTTGCCCTCATCATGGTTTTGAAACATGGAGATTGGTTTCATATTTCTATGAAGGGTTAACACCTAGAGATAGGCAAATGGTTGAATTGATGTGCAATAGAACTTTTGAAGATAAAGACCCTGATGAAGTAATGGAGTGCTTAGACTTGTTAGCTGAAAATGCTCAAAATTGGGACACCGCGGGTATTTATGAGGTACCGAGTAAAACTCAACCTCATACATTTAGTGGAGGTATGTACAACCTTAGGGAAGATCATGACCTCCAAGCTATGTTTGCATCTTTAGCTAGAAAAGTCGAGGCACTAGAATTGAAAAAGAGTGGTGTATTAAAATCTATTGAAAACATTGTGTGTCAAATCTGTGAAACAAATCAACACTAAACCAACGATTGTCCAACCTTGCCTTCTTTTAAGGAATGTCTCCATGAACAATCCCATGCTTTAAATAGTTTTCAAAGGGCCAACCATAACCCATACTCACAAACATACAACCCTGGTTGGAGAAATCACCCAAATTTTAGTTGGAAGAGTGAGAATAACAATGCACAAACTTCACAACCACCATTTCAAGCACACGACTATTTTCAAAATTTTCATGGATATACACCTCCTTATGCTCCACCTCCTAGAAGAAATCTTGAGGAAACATTGCATGTATTCATTGAAAAGCAAGAGATAATCAATACTCAACTTGCTCAAAACATGACAGATTTTAAAGATACTCTTGCAAAATTAACATCTGCTCTCAGTTTCCAAGAGAAAGGTAAGTTTCCATCTCAAGCACAACAAAATCCCAATGGGCAATTGATTAGTACTTAAAAGTGCATTTTTATCATGGTTTTATATCATCATTTTACACTTGAAGTATCAATAACTCCTTAACCAAAGCATGTTTTATAATAATATATCTAATAATATAAGATACCTTTAATTTGTGGTAAATGTCTATTTTTAATGCAGGCCTATCACATAAATGAAAGGATTGATTGATGACTTGAAGAACTTAAATTGCAAGGATAAAGAGATGGCCAAACTTAGAAAAGAGATGTCGGTGCAATCCAAACCGGAACACTGTTCGGTAATTGGGTCATATCTAGAGCTCAATCCAAACTGGAACACTGTTCGGTATATGGATGGAAAGGTAAGACATAGGCCTACAACTTTCATATGGAGCCCAAGATCTAAAAAGGCCATTATCAAGTCCAAATTGTAGCAACAACAAAGAAGCCCGAATCTGTCTTCTAGCCCAAGCACTGTTCGGTATTTTGGCCATATCTGGAGTTCTAGAAGTCCAAATGATCTGAAGTTTTTACACAAGAAAGCTGAGACAATGGCCTACAACTTTCATGTTTGCAACTGGCTCTAGTTTTGACGTTATCAATGACGTTTTGGGCAGACAAAAGAAGATAAGGATTGTCACCAAGTCAAAAGTTGGCCACCCACTTATCAATTAGTCATCAAATCAATAGTTCCCAATTTTGGCCTATAAAAGGAGGCATTTGCCATGCATTTAGTAATTTTGGCCTCTAAAAGGAGGCATTTCCCATGCATTTAGGCATCTTGGTTTCCAGATCAAGATCATGCTCTTCCTTTCTCTCTTTGTATTTTTTATGCTTTGTTTTCATTAATATTAAGTTTATGCCTTTCATTTTGTATTTTTTGTAATATTTATGCTTTGCTTTTATTAATATTAAGTTTATGCCTTTCATTTCCTTTCCTTTACTTAGTTAACTTTTATGTTCTTATTTTGTTTATCTATTTTGCTTTCTTTCATTATGTCTAGCTAAGTTAGTTATGTCAAGGTGAAAAGGTTACACTAATGGTGTAAGAATAAGTATAATGTAAACTTAATATGGACTTTAATGTTTGATACTAACATGTTTTATATTTGTTATCTTGTTCACTCTTTAATACTTTGCTTGTTAAATGACTAATCTTGATTTATGTTGTATAACACTTGGTACAACAAATGCTTGACACTTTCATAGCCCATAATGTATGGTATAACCGACACCTAAGCTATGAAAGGAACTTGATTTGTTGTTATCATAAGTTATAATCATGAATGCTTGATGAGATTTACAAGTATTAGCATTAATTGAATAAGATGACTAATGTAATCATGTTAACAATATATAATCTGATTGGAACCTCCTTTGTGTGTGGTTTCCAATTCAATAATAAGAGTTTATACTATACTTGTTTGATATACCATTAGTGGAACCTCTAACCTTGACATTTGTTATTATTATTGTTTAATCCTTACATTAATTTTCCACCTCCAAGTTCTCATTATCTTCTTCTTCTTCTCTTTCTTTATTATTATTATTATTATTATTATTATTATTATTACTACTACTACTACTACTACTATTATTATTATTATTATTATTATTAGTAGTAGTATTATTAGTATTATTATTATTATTATTATTATTATTATTGTTATTATTATTATTGTTGTTGTTGTTATTGTTATTGTTATTGTTGTTGTATTATTGTTATTTATAATTTGTACAAATAACCTCCCTGTGGTTCGACCCCGGTCTTGCCGGGTTATTTATTACTTCGACACTCCTGCACTTGGGAGAAGACATCAATCTTTTTGTCGTGTCAAGTTTTTGGCGCCGTTGCCGGGGAGGTAAGTTCTTGTATAAATTATAATATTTATTTTATTTTCTCTTTTCAGTTTTCTTGTATATAACTTTGTTTCTTTTCTCTTGTTTCTTCTTCTTTTATTTTCTTCTTCCTTTTATTTTATTCCTACACGTGCATGAGAGTGTGGTCACGTACATCAAGTGGTAGACTTTGTAGGGTATCCTCATCATTTTCAGAAAATATAGCCAAAGAAGATAATCAATCACTTCATAATGAAAATAATGAGAATAACCGTGCTAGAACACTTAGAGACCACATGAATCCCACAAGAACAAGTGCACCATCATGCATAGTTTTTTCCTCCTGATGCATGTCATTTTAATTTTAAACCAGGTATTATTCAACTTTTACCTTCTTTTCATGGTTTAGAATTGGAAAATCCATACTTGCATTTAAGGGAATTTGAAGAGGTCTGTAACACATATAATAATTTAAATTGTCTGCAACACATATAATAATTTAAATTGTAGCATGAACACCATCAGATTAAAGCTTTTCCCTTTTTCATTAAAAGATAAAGCTAAAACATGGTTACAAAATTTAAGACCAGGATCCATTCGTGCATGGGATGAAATGCAACAACAATTTTTAAAGAAGTTTTTCCCATCTCATAGAACAAACTCTTTCAAGAGACAAATCACCACTTTCACTCAAAAACCAGGAGAAACATTTTACCAATGTTGGGATAGGTATCGAGACTTGCTTAGTACTTGCCCTCATCATGGTTTTGAAACATGGAGATTGGTTTCACATTTTTATGAAGGGTTAACACCTAAAGATAGGCAAATGGTTGAATTGATGTGCAATGGAACTTTTAAAGATAAAGACCCTGATGAAGCAATGGCTTAGACTTGTTAGCTGAAAATGCTCAAAATTGGGACACCGCGGGGACTTGTGAGGCACCGAGTAAAACTCAACCTCATACATCTAATGGAGGTATCTACAACCTTAGGGAAGATCATGACCTTCAAGCCAAGTTTGCATCTTTAGCTAGAAAAGTCGAGGCACTAGAATTGAAAAAGAGTGGTCAATTAAAATCTGTTGAAAACATTGTGTGTCAAATCTGTGAAACAAATGAACACTCAACCAACGATTGTCCAACCTCTGTGAAACAAATGAACACTTAACCAACGATTGTCCAACCTTGCCTTCTTTTAAGGAATGTCTCCATGAACAAGCCCATGCTTTAAATAGTTTTCAAAGGGCCAACCACAACCCATACTCCCAAACATATAACCCTGGTTGGAGAAATCACCCAAATTTTAGTTGGAAGAGTGAGAACAACAATGCACAAACTTCACAACCACCGTTTCAAGCACACCACAATTTCCAAAATTCTCATGGATATGCACCTCCTTATGCTCCACCTTCTAGAAGAAATCTTGAGGAAACATTGCATGCATTCATTGAAAAGCAAGAGACAATCAATACTCAACTTGCTCAAAACATGACAGATTTTAAAGATACTCTTGCAAAATTAACATCTGCTCTCAGTTTCCAAGAGAAAGGTAAGTTTCCATCTCAACCATAAAAAAATCTCAAGGGGCAATACAATGCAAATACAAGTAGTTCCGGAAGCCAACACATGGATCAAGTCAAATCAGTCACTACTCTACGCAGTGGTAAGGTTATTGAAAAACTCTCTCTTGAACCTTATGAGAAAGATGATGAGTCAATCTCTGAGGGTAAGGAAGGGGATGAATCTGAAAATTACAAAGAAACGACTGATTCACCGCCAGCACTTCCATTTCCTCAAGCCATGACCAAACAAAGGAAAGTTAATCACAACTCTGAAATCTTTCAAACTTTCAAACAGGTAAGGATCAATATACCTTTGCTGGTTGCTATTAAACAGGTTCCTTCCTATACTAAATTTTTGAAAGATCTCTGCACTGTGAAGAGGAAACTGAATGTGAAAAAGAAAGCCTTTCTAGCCGAACAAGTAAGTGCTATTCTTCAAAACAATAATGCTTTGAAATATAAAGACCCTGGTTGTCCTACAATTTCTTGCTTTATTGGAGAGCATAAAATTGAAAGAGCCTTACTTGATCTTGGTGCTAGTATGAATTTACTTCCATATTCAGTTTTTCAGAGTCTCAATCTAGGTGAGTTAAAACCAACTTCTATATCTCTTTTACTTGCCGATAGATCTGTAAAAGTGCCTAGAGGAATAATTGAA
Source organism: Populus euphratica (assembly GCF_000495115.2). Classification (NCBI taxonomy): domain Eukaryota; kingdom Viridiplantae; phylum Streptophyta; class Magnoliopsida; order Malpighiales; family Salicaceae; genus Populus; species Populus euphratica. Next base: position 46,415 of record NW_011500768.1, read on the forward strand.
GATGTGTTAAAGTGCCTAGAGGAAAAATTGAAGATGTGTTAGTACAAGTGGATAAATTCATTTATCCTGTGGATTTTATTGTCTTGGACACAGAACCTGTTGAAGCATGTAATTCATTTCCTGTTATTTTAGGACGTCCGTTTCTTGCAACCTCTAACGCATTGATTAATTGTAGGAATGGACTGATGAAGCTATCATTTGGAAACATGACATTGGAGATGAATATTTTCAACATTTGCAAGCAACCTAGAGATGACAATGATTTACAAGAAGTAGATCATATTGAGGAACACCTAGAGATGATAATGACTTACAAGAATCGGACTTTATTGAAAATTTAATTCATGATCAATTTCCAACCACTTCCAGTGAAATTAAGATTGATGAATCTGATGATTTGGAAATGATTTATTTTCAGGAAGAATCAAAGACAAGTAATTGTAGGCCACAAATTGAGGAATTGCCACCACGATCAATTAAGTCCATACCTTCAAGTGTTCAATCACCAAAACCTGATTTGAAGCCGTTGCCATCCAATCTCAAATACTTATTTTTGGGAGAAAATGAAACTTTTCCGGTAATAATCTCTTCCAAACTTAATGCACATCAAGAAGGTAAGTTATTACAAACTCTGAAAATGCACAAAAATACATTAGGATGGACCATAGCTGATATAAAAGGAATTAGTCATTTGATTTGTACACACAGAATTTATTTAGAGGAAAATGCTAAATCCTCTAGAGAAATGCAACGAAGGCTAAATCCTAATATGAAAGAAGTAGTAAAAAATGAAGTCATTAAGCTTCTAGACAATGAAATCATTTATCCTATTTCTGACAGCAAATGGGTAAGTCCTACCCAAGTTGTACCTAAGAAGTCTGGAGTCACTGTGATAACAAATGAGAACAATGAGTTAATTCCCACTAGAACTGTTACTGGTTGGCGTATGTGCATTGACTATAGGAAACTTAATTCAATGACTAGAAAAGATCATTTTCCTTTACCTTTCATGGATCAAATCCTAGAAAGAGTTGCAGGTCATGAATTTTATTGTTTCCTAGATGGCTATTCGGGTTACAACCAAATTGAAATTGCATTGGAAGATCAAGAAAAGACTACTTTCACATGTCCATTTGGTACTTTTGCATATCGAAGGATGCCTTTTGGATTATGTAATGCACCAGCCACATTTCAAAGATGCATGCTTAGTATATTTAGCGATATGGTTGAACATTCTCTTGAGATTTTCATGGATGATTTTTCTGTTTTTGGCGATTCATTTGATGATTGTTTGACTAACTTAGGAAAGGTTTTGACCAGGTGTGAAGAGAAGAATCTTGTGCTGAATTGGGAAAAATGTCATTTTATGGTAACAAACGGCATTGTACTTGGTCACATTGTTTCATCAAGAATTGAGGTTGACAAATCTAAAATCGAGTTAATTGCAAACTTGCCAACACCAAAATCTCTTAAAGATGTTAGATCATTCCTAGGACATGCTAGTTTTTATAGAAGGTTCATCAAAGATTTTAGTGTAATATCTAAGCCTTTAAGTAACCTTCTAACAAAGGATACTATTTTTGAATGGACTGAACATTGTGAAGAAGCCTTTGTTAAACTTAAAAACTTGCTTACTTGTGCTCCTATCATTCAACCTCCCGATTGGTCATTACCTTTTGAAATAATGTGTGATGCTAGTGATTATGTCGTAGGTGCTGTTTTGGGACAAAGAAAAGATAAGAAACCTTATGTAATTTACTATGCAAGTAAAACTTTAAATAGTGCTCAAATGAATTATACCACCACTGAAAAAGAATTACTTGCAGTAGTATTTGCATGTGAAAAATTCAGATCTTATCTTGTTGGCTAACCTGTTGTTGTTTTTAGTGATCATGCAGCATTGAAATATCTTCTTTCTAAGAAAGATTCCAAGGCTAGATTGGTGCGGTGGATTTTATTACTTCAAGAATTTGATATCACAATCAAAGATAAGAAAGGCAGCGAAAATGTTGTCGCAGATCACTTGTCAAGATTGACAACAGATTCGAAAACTGACATCACACCAATCGATGACTACTTTCCTGATGAATCTTTACTTTTTGTCTCTACAATGCCTTGGTTTGCTAATATTGTCAATTTTCTTGTTTTAGGACAATTGCTAGCTCATTGGAGTACCCAAGATAAAAGAAAGTTTTTGAACGAAGTGAAGAACTTTTATTGGGATGATCCTTATTTATTCAAATATTGTCCTGATCAAATATTTCGAAGATGCATTCCTGATAATGAGGTAAGTAGTGTCATTAAATTTTGTCATTCTGAGGCATGTGGGGGCCATTTCTCATCAAGAAAGACAACTGCAAAAATCTTACAAAGTGGATTTTACTGGCCCACCATGTTCAAAGACTCACATGCATTCTGCAAGTCTTGTGAAAATTGTCAAAAGTTGGGATTTATTTCAAAACATCACATGATGCCTTTAAATCCTATTATTGTCATTGAGATCTTTGACTGCTGGGGTATAGATTTCATGGGTCCATTCCCTCCATCATTTGGTTTCTTATACATATTAGTCGTAGTAGATTATGTTTCAAAATGGATAGAGGCAATTCCAAGTCGAAACAATGATCACAAAATAGTGATAAAGTTTTTGAAAGAAAATATTTTGAGTCGATTTGGAGTCCCTCGAGCCATAATAAGTGATGGTGGAACACATTTCTGCAACAAGCCATTTGAGTCTTTAACGAAGAAATATGGAATCACACACAAAGTTGCCACCCCTTATCACCCTCAAACAAGTGGACAAGTAGAGCTTGCTAATAGAGAGATCAAACATATTTTGGAGAAAACAGTGAACCCTAATAGGAAAGACTGGTCTTTAAGACTTAATGATACACTTTGGGCTTATCGAACTGCTTATAAAACATCATTAGGTATGTCACCTTATAGACTAGTCTATGGAAAACCTTGTCACTTGCCTGTGGAACTTGAACATAAAGCTTATTGGGCTATTAAAGCTTTCAATTCAAATATGGATGATGCTAGTCAACTGCGAAAATTACAAATAAATGAGCTTGAGGAAATAAGAAATGATGCATATGAAAATTCAAGAATTCATAAAGCAACAATTAAAGAGTTTCATGACAAGAAAATACAGAGAAAAACCTTCAATGTTGGTCAAAAAGTCTTGCTTTATAATTCTCGACTGCATTTATTTCCTGGAAAATTAAGATCAAGATGGAGCGGTCCTTTTATTGTGAAACATGTGTATCCATATGGGGCCTATGACATTGAGAATCCAATGAATGACAATGATTTTAAGGAAAATGGACATCGTTTGAAAGCTTACTTTGATAATTTTCCTAGTGAAAATGAATCAACTGGTTTGAATGATCTTGTAGATAAAGGTTGATTATTTTGTTTTTCTTACATTGTTTTTGTGTTTCTTTTTTAGTGTTTTTTGCTGGTTTCTCTCACCCCGGTTAAATGGCGGACAACGGTACTCCGTGACTTAAGTCGGTTCTTTCAGTTTCCCACAATAACTGATATTTGTGTATATATTTGTGCAATTCTTTGAATCTCTCTTCCAATTCTCATTTGAGAATGGACACTAATCTTGAAAAATTGAAAAAGTATTTTCCCGCTCTGCCTCAGAATGCGATTACAAAAATTTACCGTGCTAGATGTGCAAGATTGAGATTGTTAATGAATCATGGAATTCCTGAAGATATTCGCTGGTTGATTGAAGCAAAGGTCTGATTGTCAGGTGAGTCCTCTAACTTCTTCATTTCACACATGCCTGGAACAGGTAAAAGCACTTTTGCAAAGAAACGTCGTGCAAAACGACTGATAGTCTGTCATCGATGTGCTAGCTGGACTTGTAATACACAATGTCGTTCTTGAGGAATGGTATCTATAAACCGCGAAGATAAAATACAATTCATTAAGGATGGCCGGAGTAAGGAGTCTTTAGATACTCTTCTATTGACTCTTGAGACGCCTCCTAGTGGAGCTGTGCCTCGTGTAATTCATGATTTATGGCCATTATTTCATAAAGAACATGATCGACTTAGTCTTGGGAATCTGACTAAAAAAGACCCTGTTTGCCAGTTTTTAAGAAAACTGGATGGGAAGCCTATCCCCGACCGATAGAGGGGGTTTAAGCCGTTCTTGGACGTAAAACCAAGGGAAGATGTGAGCCACAATCACAACTACCTGTACATACACATGCTTTTTCAAAAGTAAATAAATAAATAAAAAGAGAGAGAGTGTGTGTGAGACTCTAGCTGGCCCACATATAGGTGTTATGATTGCCTTTCTCATTTCTAATCTATAAAACCCTCTCTTCCTTCCTTTCATTTCTACTCAACCCATACATTCAACAAATACAGAAGTGTGTAGAAATGGCAAGTTCCTCAGGTCATCAAATAAGAAATATTTGTGTTTTCGGTGGATCTAGTCCTGGGAAAGAAAAGGAGTTTTTAGAATCAGCAAATCATCTTGGTCAGGTGCTAGCTGAGAGAAAGATTCATTTAGTGTATGGGGGAGGCAGTCTTGGATTAATGGGAGGTGTGTCAATAGCTGCATTTTTAGGAGGTAGTCAAGTTTTGGGGGTCGTCCCTGAAGTTTTGGCACAAGGGGACATCATTGGAAAAACAATTGGAGAGGAACTTCAGGTCTCCACAATGTCAGCTCGAATGAATGCAATGTTTAACCATGCTGATGCCTTCATTGCTTTACCAGGTGGTCTAAGCACATTGGAAGAGATCTTTCATATTTCCTCTTGGGCTCAACTGCACATTCACCATAAACCCATAGGTTTGTTAAATGTTAATGGTTATTATGATAAGTTGTTGTCTTTTCTTGATCATGCTGTGGAACAGGAATTTCTAAGATCTTCTGCACGACGAATCATAATCTCTGCTGCTACTGCTGAACAATTGATTGACCAACTACAATCTTTCATTCCTGTGATTGATCCTTCCATGAGTCGTATAAATTGGTCATCTAAGGGAAGCCGTAAAAAGCTTAGATTGGATTTGAGCCTTCATTTGTGAATTTTTGTGTCTTTTGGTTTTATTATTGTGTTTTGTTATTTCTTATTTTTGTTTTAGTGTGTTTCAGGTTTGTCGGTGTTCGTTATTTCAGGTGATATCTTCTATACTCTATCTTTCTACCTTAAAACATTGAGGACAATGTCTCGTTTTGGTTGGGGGGAGAGGGTAGTAGTTGATAAAAAAAAAATTATTTTTCATTTCATAAAGCATGTGCATAATTGTCGTTACTAGGATGGCAGAGTAAAGGAGCTCATTTGTTAAAGTGACTCTTGAGACGCATCTTAGTAACCATTCTTAACAAGGTCTATTATAATACTTCCTGAAATGTTCAGATTTACAAACTCTCGCATTGTTATCACTTAATTCTGCTCACATACTTATTTAACATGTATTCTTACACCTTAACTTACACACACACACTTTAACATATGATTGTGGGTTGCATATTGGATTATTACATTATTTATGTTCTTTTGTTAAAGGTAACAACTAAGGAAAAGGAATTGTATATAATTAAATCAATATACCTTTGCTGGATGCTATTAAATAGATTCCTTCCTATGCTAAATTTTTTAAAGATTTATACACTGTGAAGAGGAAACTGAATGTGAAAAAGAAAGCCTTTATAGCCGAACATGTAAGTGCTATTCTTGAGAACAATAATGCTTTGAAATATAAAGACCCTGGTTGTCCTATAATTTCTTGCTTTATTGGAGAGCATAAAATTGAAATAGCCTTACTTGATCTCGGTGCTAGTGTGAATTTACTTCCATATTCAGTTTTTCAGAGTCTCAATCTAGGTGAGTTAAAACCAACTTCTATAACTCTTTTACTTGCCGATAGATCTATAAAAGTGCCTAGAGGAATAGTCGAAGATGTGTTAGTACAAGTCAATAAATTCATTTATCCTATGGATTTTATTGTCTTGGACACACAAGTTGTTGAAGCATGTAATTCATTTCCTGTTATTTTAGGACGTCCATTTCTTGCAACTTCTAATGCATTCATTAATTGTAGGAATGGAATGATGAAGCTGTCATTTGAAAACATGACATTGGAGATGAATATTTTTAACATGTGCAAGCAACCTGGAGATGATAATGATTTATATGAAGTAGATCATATTGACGAATTAGTTTATGATCAACTTGAATCTACTTTAAGTAAAAATAAGTTTGAGGAATCTGAAGATTTGCAAATGATTTATTCTGAGGAAGAAATCATGGATGAAAAACGCACCGAAAATGTTGATATGGATCTTTTGTCAAAAGTGATACCAAATTTGACATCTGACATCACACCAATCGATAATTACTTTCCTAACGAATCCTTACTTTCTCTTAGTCCAATGCCTTGGTATGATAAAAATATCAATTTTCTTGCTTTAGGAGATTTGCCAGCTGATTGAAGTACCCAAGACAAAGAAAATTTTTTGAACGAAGTGAAGAACTTTTATTGTGATGACCCTAACTTATTCAAATATTGTCCTGGTCAAATATTTCAAAGATTCATTCCCGACAATGAGGTAAGTAGTGTCATTAAACTTTGTCATTCTGAAGCATGTGGAAGTTATTTCTTGTCAAAAAAGACAGCTATAAAAATCTTTCAAAATGGATTTTATTGGCCCACCATGTTCAAGGACACACATGCATTCTATAAAACTTGTGAAAATTGTCAAAAAGTTGACACTGGTAAAACAATTTTGTTTTATAATTCTCAACTCTATTCATTCCCTAGAGAGCTAAGATCAAGATCGAACAATCCTTATAGGACCTGTGATATTGAGAATTCAATTAATGACAATGTTTTTAAGGAAAATGGACATCGTTTGAAAGCTTACTTTGATAATTTTCCTAGTGAAAATGAATCAACTAGTTTGAATGATCTTGTAGATAAAGGTTGATTATTTTGTTTTTCTTACATTGTTTTTGTGTTTCTTTTTGAGTGATTTTTGCTAGTTTCTCTCACCCCAGTCAAATGGCGGACAACAGTACTCTGTGACTTAAGTCGGTTCTTTCAATTTCCCACAATAACTGATATCTGTGTATATATTTGTGCAATTCTTTGAATCTCTCTTCCAATTCTCATTTGAAAATGGACACTAATCTTGAAAAATTGAAAAAGTATTTTCCCGCTCTGCCACAGAATGCGATTACAAAAATTTACCGTGCTAGATGTAGAAGATTGAGATTGTTAATGAATCATGGAATTCCTGAAGATATTCGCTGGTTGATTGAAGCAAAGGTCCGATTATCAGGTGAGTCCTCTAACTCCTTCATTTCACACATGCCTGGAACAGGTAAAATCACTTTTGCAAAGAAACGTTGTGCAAAACGACTGAAAGTCTGTCATCGATGTGCTAGATGGACTTGTAATACATAATGTCATTCTTTAGGAATGGTATTTATAAACCGTAAAGATAAAATACAATTCATTAAGGATGACCTGAGTAAGGAGTCTTTAGATAATCTTCTATTGACTCTTGAGATGCATCCTAGTGGAGATGTGCATCGTGTAATTCATGATTTATGGCCACTATGTCATAAAAAACATGATCGACTTAGTCTTAGGAATCTGACTAAAAAAGACCCTGTTTGCTAGTTTTTAAGAAAACTGGATGGGAAGCCTATCCTTGACCCATAGAGGGTGTTTAAGCCGTTCTTGGACGTAAAACCAAGGGAAGATGTGAGCCACAATCACAACTACCTGTACATATATATGCTTTTTCAAAATTAAATAAATAAATAAATAAAGAGAGAGAAAGAGAGAGTGTGTGAGACTCTAGCTAGCCTACATATAGATGGTATGATTGCCTTTCTAATTTCCCATCTATAAAATTCTCTCTTCCTTTCATTTCTACTCAACCCATACAACCAACAAATACAGAAGTGTGTAGAAATGGCAAGTTCCTCAGGTCATCATATAAAAAACATTTGTGTTTTTGATGGATCTAGTCGTGGGAAAGAAAATGAGTTTTTAGAATCAACCAATCATCTTGGTCAAGTGCTAGATGAGAGAAAGATTCATTTAGTGTATGGGGAAGGCAGTCTTGGGTTAATGGGAGGTGTGTCAATAGCTGCATTTTTAGGAGGTAGTCAAGTTTTGGGGGTCGTCCCCGAAGCTTTAGCACAAGGAAACTATTGATTTGATGACTAATTGATGAGTGGGTGACCAACTTTTGACTTGGTGACAATCTTTATCTTCTCTTGTCTGCCCAAAACGTTATTGATAACATCAAAATTGGAGCCACTCAAAAACAAGAACATTGTAGGAAATTGTCTCAGCTTTCTTGTGTAAAGAATTCAGGTCATTTAGACTTCTAGAACTCCAGATATGGGCCAAATACTGAACAGTGCTTGGGCTGGAAGACAGATTCGGGCTTCTTTGTTGTTGCTACAATTTAGACTTGAAAATGACCTTTTTAGATCTTGAGCTTATATGAAAGTTGTAGGCCTATGTCTTACCTTTCCATCCATATAAAGTAGACCTAAATCTGAGATCTACAGCTCCAGATATGACCGAATTACCGAACAGTGTTCCAGTTTGCATTGCACCGACATCGCTTTTCTAAGTTTGGCCATCTCTTTGTCCTTCTAATTTCAGTTCTTAAATTCATCAATCAATCCTTTCATTTATGTGATAGGCCTGCATTTAAAATAAACATTTACCATTAATTAAAGGTATCTTATATTATTAGATATATTATTATAAAACATGGTTTAGTTAAGGAGTTATTGATACTTCAAGTGCAAAATGATGATATAAAACCTTTATAAAAATACACTTTTAACTTAGCTAGACATAATGAAAGTTAACTAAGTAAATGAAAGGCATAAACTTGATATTAATGAAAGCAAAGCATAAACATTACAAAAAATACAAAGAGAGAAAGCAAGAGCATGATCTTGATCTGGAAACCAAGATGCATAAATGCATGGCAAATGCCTCCTTTTATAGGCCAAAAATGGGAACTATTGATTTGATGACTAATTGATGAGTGGGTGACCAACTTTTGACTTGGTGACAATCCTTATCTTCTCTTGTCTGCCCACAATGTCATTGATAACGTCAAAATTAGAGCCACTTGACACATTAGAGTTGTAGGAAATTGTCTCAGTTTTCTTGTGTAAAAAATTCAGGTCATTTAGACTTCTAGAACTCCAGATATAGGCCAAACACTGAACAATGCTCGGGCTGGAAGATAAATTTGGACTTCTTTATTGTTGCTACAATTTGGACTTCAAAATGGCCTTTTTAGATTTTGGGCTCCATATGAAAGTTGTAGGCCTATGTCTTACCTTTCCATCCATATAAAGTATATCTAAATCTGAGATCTATAGCTCTAGATATGACCCAATTACCGAATAGTATTCCGGTTTGGATTGCACCGACATCTCTTTTTTGAGTTTGGCCATCTCTTTGTCCTTTCAATTTCAGTTCTTAAATTCATCAATCAATCCTTTCATTTATGTGATAGGCCTGCATTTAAAATGAACATTTACCACAAATTAAAGGTATCTTATATTATTTGATATATTATTATAAAACATGTTTTAGTTAATGAGTTATTGATACTTCAAGTGCAAAATAATGACATAGAACCTTGATAAAAAATGCACTTTTAAGTACTAATCACACCCCTCAACCAGCTTATTACTAGTCTCTAGCAATCAAAGTGTTAAAATAGAAAAACAATTTACAAATTCCATAAAGCAAGGTATTCATCATTCAACTTCCATTAATCTATCCAGATAAACAAACTCTCATTAAATTTATATATCTGCTCAATACCTCTTAACAAGATATTAATAAACCTTTCTTTTGTGCTCAATCTATCAACACATAATTATAGGGATTTTCTTGGAAGAAAACAAAATTTTTGTTCTAACATTTAAGGTTAACTTCCTTGGGTTGAGATTATTATTATTTTTTTCTTTTTTTAAATATATATACATATAACTTAAAACACGATGTATCTTTAACCCATGTAACAAGCTTTCAGCTAATGACTCTCAAACCAGTTGGTCTTAGGGCATTAGGTGTTGAGACACCCCTATGAGCTTAGTAGGTTGGGTCGCAGATACTAGTACGTAGATAGTGCAATGTTTGATTCCCTTAAGTTTTTCTCCTCAACCCATGTAACAAGCATGAGGCCAATAGCTCCCAAGTCAGTTGACTTTAGGGTATTAGGTGTTAAAACACCCCTTCGGGCTTAATTGCCTAGGTTAGGGAGGCTACGAAACCAAACTTATCTACATTTTTATTATCATCATTTCATTTTTTTTTCTCTTTTTTTTTGTTTTATTTCAAATTATGTACTATCCCTTTCCCTTAGTTGTTACCTTTAACAAAAGAACATAAATAATGTAATAATCCAATGTGCAACCCATAATCATATGTTAAAGTGTGTGTGTGTAAATTAAGGTTTAAGAATATATGTTAAATAAGTATATGAGCAGAATTAAGTGATAACAATGCGAGAGTTTGTAAACCTAAATATTTCAAGAAGTATTATAATAGACCTTGTTACGAATGGTTACTAAGATGCGTCTCAAGAGTCATAAAAAGTTCTCTTTTACTCTGTCATCATAGTAACAACAATTTTACACATGCTTTATGAAATAGAAAACACAGTTGGGTTTTTTTTTTAGCTACTACCCTCTCCCCCCAACCAAAACGAGACATTGTCCTCAATGTTCTAAGGTAGAAAGTTAAAGTATAGAAAATATCACCTGAAATAACAAACACTAACAAACCTAAAACACACTGAAACAAATATAAGAAAAAAAAAACACAATAATAAAACTAAAAGACACAAAGATTCACTAATGAAGGCTCAAATCCAATCTAAGCTTTTTACAGCTTTCCTTAGTTGACCAATTTATATAACTTATGGAGGGATCAATTACAAGAATGAAAGATTGTAGTTGGTCAATCAATTATTCAGCAGTAGCAGCAGAGATTATGATTTGTCGTGTAAAAGATGTTAGAAATTCATGTTCCACAGCATGATCAAGAAAAGACAACAACTTATCATAATAACCATTAACATTTAACAAACCTATGGGTTTATGGTAAATGTGCAGTTGGGCCCAAGAGAAAATATGAAAGATCTCTTCTAATGTGCCTAGACCACCTAGTAAGGCAATGAAGGCATCAACATGGTTAAACATTGCATTCATTTGAGCTGACATTGTGGAGACCTGAAGTTCCTCTCCAATTGTTTTTCCAATGATATCCCTTTGTGCCAAAGCTTCGAGGATGACCCCCAAAACTTGACTACCTCCTAAAAATGCAGCTATTGACACACCTCTCATTAACCCTAGACTGCCTCCCCCATACACTAAATGAATCTTTCTCTTAGCTACCACCTGACCAAAATGATTTGTTGATTCTAAAAACTCCTTTTCTTTCCCAGGACTGGATCCACCGAAAACACAAATATTTATTATGTGATGACCTGAGGAACTTGCCATTGCTACACACTTCTATATTTGTTGAATGTATGGGTTGAGTAGAAATGAAAGGAAGGAAGAGAGGATTTTATAGATGAGAAATTAAAAAGGCAATCATACCACCTATATGTAGGTTAGCTGGAGTCACACACTCTCTCTCTCTTTATTTATTTATTTTTGAAAAAAAGCAAGTGTATGTAAAGGTAGTTGTGATTGTAGCTCATATTTTCCCTTAGTGTTATGTCTAAGAACGACTTAAACGCCCTCTATGGGTCGGGGATAAGCTTCCCATCTAGTTTTCTTAAAAACTGGCAAACAAGGTCTTTTTTAGTCAGATTCCCAAGACTAAGTCGATCATGTTCTTTATGAAAATAGGGTCATAAATCATGAATTGCACAATGCACATCTCCACTAGGATGAGTCTCAAGAGTTAATACAAGATTATCTAAAGACTCCTTACTCAAGCCATCCTTAATTAATTTTATCTTCATGGTTTATAGATACCATTCCTAAAGAATGACATTGTGCATTACAAATCCATTTGGCACATCGATGACAGACTTTCAATCGTTTTGCATGACGTTTCTTTGCAAAAGTGTTTTTACCTGTTCCAGGCATGTGTGAAATGAAGGAATTAGAGGACTCATCTAATAATCGAACCTTTGCTTCAATCAACCAGCCAATATCTTTAGGAATTTCATGATTCATTAACAACCTCAATCTTGCATATCTAGCACGGTAAATTTTTATAATCGCATTCTGAGGCAGAGCGGGAAAATACTTTTTCAATTTTTCAAGATTAGTGTCCATTTTCAAATGAAAATTGGAAGAGAGATTCATAGAATTGCACAAATATATACACAGATATCAGTTATTATGGGAAACTAAAAGAACTAACATAAGTCACGAAGTACCGTTGTCCGCCATTTGACCGGGGTGAGAGAAGCTAGCAAAAATCACTCAAAAAGAAACACAAAAATAATATGAAAGAAAGAAAAAATCAATCTTTATATACAAGATCACCTAATTCAATAGAGTCATTTTCAACTAAAATATTGTCAAAGTAAACTTTCAAACGATATCCATTTATTTTGAAAACATTGTCATTCTTTGGATTCTCGATATCATAGGCCCCATATGGATACACATGTTTCACAATAAAAGGACCGCTCTATCTTGATCTTAGTTTTCCAGGAAATAAATGTAATCGAGAATTATAAAGTAAGATTTTTTGACCAACATTGAATGTTTTTCTCAGAATGTTCTTGTCATGAAACTCTTTGATTCTTGCTTTATGAATTCTTGAATTTTTATATGCATCATTTCTTATTTCCACAAGCTCCTTTATTTATAATTTTCGCAGTTGACTAACATCATCTAGATTTGAATTGAAAGCTTTAATAGCGCAATAAGCTTTATGTTTAAGTTCCACAGGCAAGTGACAAGGTTTTCCATAGACTAGTCTATAAGGTGACATACCTAATGATGTTTTATAAGCAATCTGATAAGCCCAAAGTGCATCATTAAGTCTTAAAGACCAATCTTTCCTATTAGGGTTCATTGTTTTCTCTAAAATGTGTTTGATCTCCCTATTAGTAAGCTCTAATTGTTCATTTGTTTGAGAGTGATAAGGGGTGGCAACTTTGTGTGTGATTCCATATTTCTTCATTAAAGATTTGAATGGCTTGTTGTAGAAATGTGTTCCACCATTACTTATTATGGCTCGAGGGATTACAAATTGACTCAAAATATTTTCTTTCAAAAACTTTATCATTGTTTTGTGATCATTGTTTCGACTTGGAATTGCCTCTATCCATTTTGAAACATAATCTACCGCGACTAATATGTACAAGAAATCAAATGATGGAGGAAATGGACCCATGAAATCTATACCCCAACAGTCAAAGATCTCAATGACAAGAATAGGATTTAAAGGCATCATGTGACGTTTTGAAATTGATCCCAACTTTTGACAATTTTCACAAGACTTACAGAATGCATGTGAGTCTTTGAACATGGTGGGCCAGTAAAATCAATTTTGTAAGATTTTTACAATTGTCTTTCTTGATGAGAAATGACCACTACATGCCTTAGAATGACAAAATTTAATGACACTACTTACCTCATTGTCCAGAATGCATCTTCGAAATATTTGATCAGGATAATATTTGAATAAATAAGGGTCATCCCAATAAAAGTTTTTCACTTCGTTCAAGAACTTTCTTTTATCTTGGGTACTCCAATGAGCTAACAATTGTCTTGAAACAAGAAAATTGACAATATTAGCAAACCAAGGCATTGTAGAGACGGAAAGTAAAGATTCATCAAGAAAGTAGTCATCGATTGGTGTGATGTCAGTTTTTGAATCTGTTGTCAATCTTGACAAGTGATCTGTGATAACATTTTCACTGCATTTCTTATCTTTGATTGTGATATCAAATTCTTGAAGTAACAAAATCCACCGCACCAATCTAGACTTAGAATCTTTCTTAGAAAGAAGATATTTCAATGCTGCATAATCACTAAAAACAACAACAGGTGAGCCAACAAGATAAGACCTGAATTTTTCACATGCAAATACTACTGCAAGTAATTCTTTTTCAGTGGTGGTATAATTCATTTGAGCACTATTTAAAGTTTTACTTGCATAGTAAATCACATAAGGTTTCTTATCTTTTCTTTGTCCCAAAACAGCACCTACGGCATAATCGCTAGCGTCACACATTATTTCAAAAGGTAATGACCAATCAGGAGGTTGAATGATAGGAGCACAAGTAAGCAAGTTTTTAAGTTTAACAAAGGCTTTTTCACAATGTTCAATCCATTCAAAAATATTATTCTTTGTTAGAAGGTTACTTAAGGGCTTAGATATTATGCTAAAATCTTTAATGAACCTTCTATAAAAACCAGCATGTCCTACGAATGATCCAACATCTTTAATAGATTTTGGTGTTGGCAAGTTTGCAATTAACTCGATTTTAGATTTCTCAACCTCAATTCCTTTTGATGAAACAATGTGACAAAGTACAATGCCGTTTGTTACCATAAAGTGACATTTTTCCCAATTCAACACAAGATTCTTCTCTTCACACTTGCTCAAAACCTTTTCTAAGTTAGTCAAACAATCATCAAATGAATCGCCAAAAATAGAAAAATCATCCATAAAAATCTCAAGAAAATATTCAATCATATCACTAAATATACTAAGCATGCATCTTTGAAACATGGCTGGTGCATTACATAATCCAAAAGGCATCATTCGATATGTAAAAGTACCAAATGGACATGTGAAAGTAGTCTTCTCTTGATCTTCCAATGCAATTTCAATTTGGTTGTATCCTGAATAGCCATCTAGGAAATAATAAAATCCATGACCTACAACTCTTTTTAGGATTTGATCCATGAAAGGTAAAGGGAAATGATCTTTTCTAGTCATTGAATTAAGTTTCCTATAGTCAATGCACATGCGCCAACTAGTAACAGTCCTAGTGGAAATTAACTCATTGTTCTCATTTGTTATTATAGTGACTCCAGACTTCTTAGGTACAACTTGGGTAGGACTTATTCATTTGCTATTAGAAATAGGATAAATGATTTTATTATCTAGAAGCTTAATGACTTCATTTTTCACTACTTCTTTCATATTAGGATTGAGCCTTCATTGCATTTCCCTAGAGGGTTTAGCATTTTCCTCCAAATAAATTCTATGTGTACAAATCAAAGGACTAATTCCTTTTATGTCAGTTATGGTCCATCCTAAGGCATTTTTTTGCATTTTCAGAGTTTGTAATAACTTACTTTCTTGATGTGTATTAAGTTTGGAAGAGATTATTATTAGAAAAGTTTCATTTTCTCTAAAAAATTAGTATTTGAGATTAAATGGCAACGACTTCAAATCAGGTTTGGGTTGTTGAACACTTGAAGGTATGGACTTAATTGATCATGGTGGCAATTCCTTAATTTGTGGTCTCCAATTACTTGCCTTTGATTCTTCCTGAAAATAAATCAATCATTAGATTAATTAATCTCAATTTCACTGGAAGTAGTTTGAAATTGATCATGAATTAATTTTTCATTAAAGTCCACTTCCTGTAAATCATTATCATCTCCAGGTTGCTTGCAAATGTTGAAATATCCATCTCTAATGCCATGTTTCCAAATGATAGCTTCATCAGTCCATTCCTACAATTAATCAATATATTAGAAATTGCAAGAAACAGACGTCCTAAAATAACAAGAAATGAATTACATACTTCAATAGGTTGTGTGTCCAAGACAATAAAATCCACAGGACAAATGAATTTATCGACTTGTACTAACACACCTTCAATTATTCCTCTAGGCACTTTTATAGATCTATCGGTAAGTAAAAGAGTTACAGAAGTTGGTTTTAACTCACCTAGATTGAGACTTTGAAAAACTGTATATGGAAGTAAATTCACACTAGCTCCAAGATCAAGTAAGACCCTTTTAATTTTATGTTCTCCAATAAAATAAGAAATTATAGGACAACCAGGGTCTTTATATTTCAAAGCATTATTGTTCTAAAGAATGACACTTGTTCGACTAAAAAGGCTTTCTTTTTCACATTTAGTTTCCCTCTTCACAGTACACAGATCTTTCAAAAATTTAGCATAGGAAGGAACCTATTTAATAGCATCCAGCAAAGGCATATTGATTCTTACCTATTTGAAAGTTTCAAAGATTTCAGAGTTATGATTGACCTTCCTTTGTTTGGTCATGGCATGAGGAAATGGAAGTGCTGGCGGGGAATCAGTCATTTATTTGCAAATTTTAAATTCAACCCCTTCCTTACCCTTAGAGATTGACTCATTATCTTTCTCACAAGGTTCAAGAGTGGGTTTTTCAATAACCTTACCACTGCGAAGAGTAGTGCTAATTTGACTTAATCCATATGTTGGCTTCCGGAACTACTTGTATTTGCATTGTATTGCCCCTTGGGATTTTGTTATGGTTGAGATGGAAACTTACCTTTCTCTTGAAAACTGAGAGCAGATGTCAATTTTGCAAGAGTATCTTTAAAATCTGTCATGTTTTGACCAAGTTGAGTATTGATTGTCTCTTGATTTTCAATGAATGCATGCAATGTTTCCTCAAGATTTCTTCTAGGAGGTGAAGCATAAGGAGGTGCATATCTATGAAAATTTTTAAAATTATGGTGTGCTTGAAACGATGGTTATGAAGTTTGTGCATTGTTATTATGACTTTTCCAACTGAAATTTGGGTGATTTCTCTAACTAGGATTGTATGTTTGCGAGTATAGGTTGTAGTTGGCCCTTTGGAAACTATTTAAAGCATGGGCTTGTTTATGGAGATATTCCTTAAAAGAAGGCAAGGTTGGACAATTATTGGTTGAGTGTTCATTTGTTTCATATATTTGACACACAATGTTTTTAACAGATTTTAATTGACCACTCCTTTTCAATTCTAGTGCCTCAACTTTTCTAGCTAAAGATGCAAACTTGGCTTGCAGGCTATGATTTTCTCTAAGATTATACATACCTCCGCTAGATGTATGAGGTTGAGTTTTGCTCGGTGCCTTATAAATACCCGTAGTGTCCTAATTTTGAGCATTTTTAGCTAACAAGTCTAAGTACTCTATTGCTTCATCAGGGTCTTTATCTTCAAAAGTTTCATTGCACACCAATTCAACCATTTGTCTATCTCTAGGTGTTAACCCTTCATAAAAATATGAAACCAATCTCCATGTTTCAAAACCATGATGAGGGCAAGTATTAAGCAAGTCTTGATACCTATCCTAACATTGGTAAAATGTTTCTCCTGGTTTTTGAGTGAAAGTGATGATTTGTTTTTTGAAAGAGTTTGTTCTGTGAGATGGGAAAAAATTCTTTAAAAACTGTTGTTGCATTTCATCCCAAGCACGAATGGATCCTGTTCTCAAATTTTGTAGCCATGTTTTAGCTTTATCTTTTAATGAAAAAGGAAAAAGCTTTAATATGATGGTGTTCATGCTACAATTTGAATCATTATATGTGTTGCAGACCTCCTCAAATTCTGTTAAATGCAAGTATAGATTTTCCAATTCTAAGCCATGAAAAGAAGGTAAAAGTTGAATAATATCTGGCTTAAAATTAAAATGAGATGCATCAGGAGGAAAAACTATGCATGATAGTGCACTTCTTCTTGTGGGATTCATGTGGTCTCTAAGTGTTCTAACACGGTTATTCTAATTATTCTCAATCTCTAAATATTCTAACACGGTTATTCTTATTATGAAGTGATTTATTATCTTCTTCGGCTATATTTTCTGAAAATGATGAGGATACCCTACAAAGTCTACCACTTAATGAACGTGACCACACTCTCATGCACGTATAAGAATAGAATAAAAGAAAGAAGAAGATAAAAAAAAAAAAAAACAAGAACAAAGAAACAAAGTTATATACAACAAAAGTGAAAAGAGAAAATAAAATAAATACTTGACACGATTAAAAGATTGATGTCTTCTCCTAAATGCAGAAGTGTCGAAGTAATAAATAACCCGACAAGACTGGAGTCGAACCACAGTGAGGTTAATTGTACAAATTATAAATAACAATAATACAACAACAATAATAATAACAATAACAACAACAACAACAACAACGACAATAATAATAATAGTAATAGTAATAATAATAATAAAGAAAAAGAAGGAGAAGAAGAAGAAAATGATGAAAACTTTGAGATGGAATATTAATGTAAGGATTAAACAATGATAATAACAAATGTCAAGGTTAGAGGATCCACTAATGGTATGTCAAACAAATATAGTATAAACTCTTATTATTCAATTAGAAACCACACACAAAGGAGGTTCCAATCCAATTATAGATTATTAACATGATTAAATTAGTCATCTTATTCAATTAATGATAATACTTGTAAATCTCGTCAAGCATTCATGATTATAACTTATGTTAACAACAAATCAAGTTCCTTTCATAACTCAGGTATCGGTTACACCATACAATATGGGCTATAAAAGTGCCAAGTATTTGTTGTACCAAGTGTTATACAATATAAATCAAGATTAGTCATTTAACACCAAGTGTTATATAACATAAATCAAGATTAGTCATTTAGCAAGCAAAGTATTAAAGAGTGAACAAGATAACAAATATAAAACATGTTAGTATCAAACATTAAAATCCATATTAAGTTTACATTATACTTATTCTTACACCTGTCATAACCTAATTTTGGCCCTTTGGTTTTTAATTTAATTTTTACAGGGTTTAAAATGAAAAATTAAAAGATTAGAGATTTATTTCGATGAAAAGTGTGATTTGTCAACTTCCGTAAAAATTAAGGATTACAATGTCCCTTTGTCTGAAAATTAAGAGATTTATTTCGATGAAAAGTGTGATTTGTCAACTTCCGTGAAAATTAAGGACTACAATGTGCTTTTGTCATTCTATCTTTATCTTCAAGATAATCCCTATCTTCAAGATAATTTTTATCTTCGAGATAATCCTAATCTTTAAGATAATAATAGTTATTCATTTTCAAATTTGATTCTTAATCAAATTCAAACATCAAAAAAGAGAATTAGTTTGATTGAAACTTGGTTTCTCACATGTGAAGGGACTGTGACACTATAAATATAGATCTCAGGGGGGAAGAAAAAAAAATAAACCCGAGAACAGAGAATTAAACCAGAAAAGCAGAGCAAAAGAAAGAAAAGAAAGAGGGAGGACGATTAGAGAGAAACCCTAAAAGAAAAAAGCTTAAGAGGAGGCCATTACCAGAAACCTTAAAAGAGAGAAACATAAAAAAGAAGGGGGCGGTGAACCCTATACTAGCCGTCGCCCCTCTCAATCCTTTTTCTTCCCAGTCTCCCTCGACTTTGCCTTCAGCAGCCACATGCTTAGGTAAGTTTCCTTCTTTTCTTGCTAAAATAATTAACTAGTTACTATGTTTGCCAGGGGTGTGCTTGGAAAAAGAGGGCAGAGAGAAAGAGGACTAGAGGGACACCAAGAGGAAAACAGAGGAAGAGAAAATAGCATCAGTAGGCTAGCCCTCCACTGTCATTATCATCTTCAATTGCAGCACCAGGTAAGTTGCTCTTTCCCGCCTTGCAGTTTAATTACATGCTTCCTATAGCAAACGTGCGTGAGCAATTCACACACGCTTGCTGGTAAAAATTAAAAAAACAATGGCAAGCCGAGTCAAGCTTGTGACCCTGTTAGGCGTGTTGGGTCCAACCCAGCTCTATGAGCTGAGCTGAGCCCAACCTAAAAAAAATTAAAAACAAATATGAAAATAAAAAATATATATGCATGAATAAAAATAATAAAAATTTATTGGTTTATTCACTGACACCAAAGTCAGGAATAAAAATACTGATTTAAATTTATATTAATTTTATTCGTTGTATTTTATTTTATTTAGCTAGAAAAATAAAAAAAATATGTGCACGCATAAAAAAAAATTTACTTTTATTTATTTATTCATTGACGCCAGAGTCAGGAATAAAAGGAAAAAAGGAAGATTTAAATTTATTTATTTTGATACCTACGTAATATTTACCAACACCAGAGTTGGAAATATCCGTAGTTGAATATTCATTGGCGCCAGAGTCGGGAATATTACATACAAACAATCATAGTATAAACCAACAAAAACAAATGTTAGCAATTAAGGACAAAGATCGACAATGCAGTCTGTCTTAGGTGAGACGTTTAAGGGGTGATAATATCTTCCCTTTTACGTAACTAGTCTCGGACCATAGAATCTCTGTTGACGAGTTAGAGTTCCTAGTAACCATAATACTAGGTGGCGACTCCTTAAACAAAGAATATCCTCATTAAAGAACAGGATGCTAGAAATCCGTTATTTCTAAAGATTTAATAAATTTTTATTCGGTCACTGCGATATCCGGGTGTGACAGAATGGTGACTCCACTAGGGACTTTAGGACTAAGCTTTGCTATTTGTCTTTTTTATTGCTAAACAGTTTTTGTCATACCGTTTTTTGCTCTTTTTATTGTTTTAACATGCATAGTTATTCATGTTTATCATACATATATATTGGATATGGATCTAAGGTCTTCACGCATCACTTATCTCATTTTTTACATATGGTATCAACTTTAAGATAAGTGGAGGAGTAATAGCACCCCAATGGCTTTAGCCTGGGTTAGGCTCGCAAAACTATCCAACTCTCGCATGATTGTTTGCTCGATAGTGGTTGATATGCAGAACTGATATTACTCAGGGCCTCTATCTTCACACTGCTTGTAAACCTTATATCAACTTTTTAAGGGCGATCACTGAGCATGCGAAAGACCTTTAAGACTAGATAGCAAAATTACCCTAAAGCATTTAATGATTAGAATCTATCTTTTATGTTGATCCCTGCATAACTTTACTAAGATAAAGCTTAAACGTGTAAGCATCATTATTACAAGGCTTTTGGGTGACATAATGACTGCTATTCCTAAGACAACAACTGTTGAGCATGGACTCAAGTTTGAATCCTTACAAATGACCGAGGGAGACTGCTCTAGACTAGATGTCGGTGAGATACCATTACTCAAAGACATTAGATGCTTTGTGAAAGACACCAAGAATGTGGCTGAAAGCTTAGATGACAAAACGCTAAACAGATCTCCTCTTGGAATTGCAATGAATATCGAATTCAAATCTGACCACACATTTAAAGAATAGCGATCGTTATGTCACCCCTCAAAAGGAAAATCCATACCCAATTTGTTGTATTCATCTTTATGCATGTTTAAACATACAATTATGACCTGTCATAATACTGCACTCTAGGTGAAATATAGGTCCCCCATTGAAACACATTTATAACACTTGACTGTGAAAAAAAGACAAATGGAAAACGAAGAAAAAGCCTAGTTGGAAGCCCAACACCGAAAAGAGATGGAAAGTCTTAGAGAAGAAGTCACAAAGCTTACTAGCCTACTCGAACAGGCCTTAAGATCTAAACCAGAAGAAGCAAAATCTACAGCTCAGCCTGAACTTATGCTTAGAAATCCACAAAATCTGAGGGCAAATGAGGTGTCTCAACAGGCTATGTATTCCCAATTTGCTCAACCAGCATATCCCATTAGAATGTCATCTACCATTGACCTCACAATAAAGGAATCTTAAAAGAACAAGATAGTAAAAGAAGATGGCCTGGATAAATGGGCTGCCCTGGAACAAAGGCTGAGGGCATTTGAGGGAACTAGCCTACATGACCACATAAAAGCTGCTGAGATGTGTTTGGTACCTAACGCAATCATTCCTAGGAAGTTTAGGGTGCCATAATTCATCAAATATACATGAACTCAATGCCCTGTAACTAATCTTAAGGCATACTGCAACAAAATAGTTGAGGTAGTCTATGACGAGAAACTGTTGATTCACTTCTTTCAAGACAATTTGAGTGACATTGCCCTCACTTGGTATATGCGGTTGGACAATACTAAGGTTAAAAGATGGAAGGATTTAGTTGATGCCTTCATGAGGCAATATAAGTTCAATATGGATGTGGGCTTGATAGGTCAAGCTTGCAAGCTATGAAAAATGACAACAAGGAGTCCATAAGATAATACACTAAAAAAAGTGGTGTGAAATTGCCATACAACTTAGTCCTTCTTTATTAGAAAAGGAGATGATCAATTTGTTTGTCAACACTTTCAAGGCCTTGTACTTTGAATACCTAGTTGAAAGCCTTGCACAATATATTTTTTTTTTTACTTGGTTGCTATAGTTGAGAGGATTGAACAAGTTATCCATTTAGGAAGGGTTGCTGACTCGATTGAGAAGAAAATGTTTCACTAAAAAAAAAAGAAATCAAGGTTCACAATGTGAAATGTGATTACAAAAACGAGAGAAAGAGCTACCAAAACAAAGATATCTAAAGGTCACTCATCCTGAAGATGAAGCTACAGTGTCACTAAGCCAAGACTGATCTATATGTGATGCTTGATCACTTTTTATGATCGGCTTGTTTTAACTCGCAAGTGCACGAGTGTGCGGTGTAGCAATTAACTCGGTAAGATCGAGGTCATATCCACAGAGAGCTAGATCTAGAAAATAAGCTAGGTAACAAAAAAAAAACTCAAGAGAAATTAAATTAATAATAACTTGGTTGAAAATAATTGATGGATTTGTTTTCAAAGATGAAAACGTGTAAATAGATTTTAAATGATAAGAAAAAGTAAGTCTTGGTCCAAATCAATTTTAATGGTGATGCATTGGTGATTCCTTCAAGATATATAAGATAACTCAACCTAATATCAACGATGGTGATATTAGATCGTAAGATATTACAATGAAGTTTAAAAGGATAAAGATTGATTATTGCTTAAGAATGAACAAGTACTTTCATATTAAGTAAGACATTGAATCAAGCAATCTCTATACCAAAACTAAAATTTGTGCATAAAAATTCTAGATTATAACATTACCTAAATAGTTTCTAAAATTTCTTTGCAATAATAAATCATTCATGAAGAAAATGAGAAGATAAACATTAAGATTCATTCATATCTTAAAGAACTCACCTTAACCGCCATCATCCTTGATTTGGATCCAAGAAAGAGATTAGCCAACCATGATTATATATAAAAAAACTTCAATAAACATGAAATAACTTGAATCAAACTGAAATAATAAGTTTTACAAGCTAAAGAACCGAAATCTATAAAGAAGAACACAACACAATTTCAGTAAAAATTCGGATACAAATCTGATACTAACTTTGGACAGCAATTTAGACCCTCTTAGAAGCCTCCTCTCGAGATGTCTATTAGACACATATTTATAGGAAATTATGTCACCTTTCCAGATCATTAAAGAACAACTCATTTGGACACCTGAGTCAAAAGTTATGAGCAAAACACCGAAAGGTGTTCTGAAAAATCAAATCAGGACAACTTTGCAACCACTTTGGTGCACGTTTTTCTTCCTCATTTATGAGCTATCTCTTTCTTCTTTTTGACCCAAAATAATGTAAAAATATCCCCTCCATCTTTCCATCCATGTGCTTGCCTTCTTGGATCAATGGATTACCCAAAATAAATCAATTGTTGCTGTGTGAACATGTAAGATCATGGATTGTGTTTGGGCTGATTTGAAGGTTGATTTGGGGCTGATTTGGGGCTGAATTTAAGCATCAAATAAGTATACAAATATACCTATTATTTGGGCTAAGATTGACATTGAAACCTTGAGTTTTTAATGGTTAAAGTTTGCACACAACATAAGGCAAGTTTGGGCTTGAAATAAATCATATGATATTCTTTTCTAGAATTGGAATAGAATTGATTTTTGGGACAAATTTATAGCACTTATTTGAACCAAGATTTGCTTCAATATTCAACTAAATGTCTCTTCAATTTATTGTTCTAAATTTCGACGTTGAATTTTCTGAATTAATTCATTTAAGCTCCAAAAACCTATCGAAACATTAAAACAAACTTCATTACTAAAAAGCACATCAATTATTATAAAAAAAAACCAAATAAAAACAATAAATACATATGTAAAATAAGAGACTTAATGACACTTTTGATGCACAATCATGTGACCTTAACTGACTATTGGAAAGGTGCCCCTATCAAGGAATTCAAAGGAGAGAGATGGTTGGAAGATTCCAGAAATTCCAATCGATGATTACTAAGTATTTAGCCCTTTTATATGTAACCTTACTAGTATAAGTCCTTGTTTTTGTCCTTCCATTGTGTCTTTACAACCAAAATATCCTGAAAGGGGTTCCCTCTGAGAACTCACAAATACACTTTTGAAGCCTCACGTGACCTCATAAACACAGTTCATCTATTTTACCAAAATCAGTTTCCCTATTGGAGTTTTGAAAATTTGATCTGGCATTTTGATTTCAAAAATAATTTGATGCTTATTCAAAAATGATATTTTTTGACATTCTGCTTGTAGAATGACAAGTGAATCAAGCAACTCCATCATTGAGGTGACTAAATTATAAACCAAAAAAAAAAGAAATGAATAAACACCCTTACCCCATGACTTTTGAATCATGTGTTTTTAAACGTATGAATAATGGTATGTAGTGAACTCTTTGCTCATGACCTTTGAAATGCATCTTTGCAAAGACCAAACCATCACACTGGATAAGGTTAAAGTTTATTAATCATAGCTGCTTGCGCTTGAAATGAGGAAAGACCTTTCCTTTCACGTTCCAAAATAAGTGCATCCCTTGTTATACCTTTTTGAGCCTAAATAATTTTTTCTTTTATAAAAAAAATCCGACTAGGATCACACCCCACACTAGGGGTAAGTAAAATTTCAATGATCAAGAAAGATGATAAAGCCATGAGAAAGCCAAAAAGGCAAAAGGGCCCAAGAAACTTAAATGCTAGGGGGCATGCCCAATTCACAAGAAAAATTGATAACCAAGATAAAGTGAGGATGCTCTAGCAAAGCAATGAAAAAGGAAAAAGGGGCAAATCTAAGAAGAGCGGCAAAATAAAATATGAATGACATCAAAAGTCAAACTAGTGATAGTGATCTTCAATCTTTGAAGCCCTGAAACACTCTTTAAGCCATATAAATTCTTTTTTTTTTTTCATAGCAAAAAACCACAGCCTACATTACGTGCCTACAAAAATCCTTTCTAATCAAGCAAGCAAGCAACCTAAAACAATAAACAATGCTCTTAAAATGCAAAGAATACTTTTTCATACGATTCATGACATTAAGAATAAACTACTTATTATTATTCATGCTGATAAAAATAAATGTTAAAAAAAGAGACAAGTTTTTCTCATACAACCTTGAGCTTTTTCTCGAGCCCTTCACTTTAAAAACCTATAAAAACAAAAAGTCATAATATCATGACATATTTTCACCGAAGACCTCATTGCCAAACACAAGAGCAAATAATCTCTTTTTCAAGAAAGAAAATAACCAAGGAGTTGCAAGACTTCAAAAGCAAATTGTTATTGGACTCACATCAAAATAATTTTTGTTTTGAAAATGCAAGATCAAAATTTCAAGATTCATTCTAGAACCATATTCCTCCACCAAACTGAAAAGGAGAGAAATGAGAGAATGGCCTCTTAAAACCTTTATTTGTTTAAGTAGCTGACAGAAGCACACTTAGAGGCAATAACCAATACAAGGGGGCAACATTGTGTTTAGAAGGAAAAATTCTAGAAAAGGAGATGGTAATTTCCTTCAACCAGACAAGGGGCATTTTGGTTTACAAAAGACAGCTTGATCCTTTCAGCAAGTGACATCGAATGTTTCTAGCAGTGAAACGAGGAGTAATGAGTGGTCCTCTCAAATTATTTGACGAATAAGAAAATCTTTAGCAAGCAAGTGGGTCACGATGGGCACCACAAGTGCTGAGTTGTGCAAATAAATTTGAAAATAGACTTACATGGGCCAACTCGAGTGGGCTAGAAAGCTAAACGACAAAGATGACTCAAATCAGATAACAAGATCTCACCAACCAAACAACGAGAAGATTAAGAAGAAATGGGGGTCTGTATTTCAAATCAGGTAAAAATGCATGCATATCATTCAAACTTTGAGACATTGGACAATGAGTTTTGTAAATTTTTATTAGAGAAAATTCTAACGGAATCCATCAAGCGAAAGGCCAACTTGAAATGGCGAACATTGAAATTGCTTTTGAAAAATTTTCACTTTTGAGAATTTTTCAACCTAGGCAGGTCGCCAATGAGAATTAGGTTACCTGAAAAATCTCTCTATTTTTCCACTACCTTTCAGTTTCCACTCTTGAGGTAGGGCAGTTCCATTCCTACCTCCTTTTGAGTTCTTTTCGAGCGCGCCTTCGAGCCCTCGACCATCATAGGTAGTGCATTTCCTATACTACCTCCATTCGAGCGCGCCTTCGAGCCCTCGACCATCAAAGATAGTGCATTTCCTATCGTACCTTCATTTGAGCGTGCCTTCGAGCCCTCGTCTTATCTCTATTCGAGCGCGCCTTGGAGCCCTCGTCTTATTTATTTTTTAGCGCGCCTTCAAGCCCTCGACGATCAAAGGTAGTGCATTTCCTATCCCACCTTCTTTTGAGTGTGCCTCCAAGCCTTCATTTCCTTCGAGCTTTCATTTATTGAATAATGCGCCTTCGAGCCCTATCATGTCTTATTAAAAAAAAATCCTTGTATTTTTCCACTGGGCAGGTAATCTATTACAATGTGACCATCTTGGTAGGTAACCCAATACAATATACCATCTGGGCAGGTGACCCATTACAATGTGACCATCTAGGTAGGTAACCCAATACAATATACCATCTGGGCAGGTGACTCATTACAATGTGACCATCTAGGTAGGTAACCCATTACAATATACCATCTGTCAGGTGACCCATTACAATGTGACCATCTGGGTAGGTAACCCATTACAATATACCAACTAGGCAGGTGACCCATTACAATGTGACCATCTGGGTAGGTAACTCATTACAATATACCATCTGGGCAGGTGACCCATTACAATGTGACCATTCTATACTAGGTAGGTGACCCATTACAATGTGACCATTTGGGCCGGTAACCCATTATAGTATACTATCACAAAAAAAATCCTTGTATTTTTATTCTTTATTGGGTAGGTCGCCTGGAATAATTAGACCACTCACAAAATTCTTTGCGTTTCTTTTATCATTGGGCATGTTGCTCAAAACAATTTGATCCATTTCAAAAAAAAACAAAAACAAAAAAAAGTGGGTCGTCTTCCAAATGTCTTGTTCATATGTCAATCTACTATTTTCGAAGTTTTCAAGACTCTACCAAAAAAAAAATCTTCCGTATCTATTTTTCTTTATAAATTTACTACACAAAGCTAAAGAAAATGAAAATTTTCAATATCTTTGCATTGTAAATATTATAAAGAGAGGGCAACTGTCATAACCCAATTTTGGCCTTTGGTTTTTAATTTAATTTTTATAGGGTTTAAAATAAAAAATTAAAAGATCAGAGATTTATTTCGATGAAAAGTGTGATTTGTCAACTTCCATGAAAATTAAGGACTACAATGTGCTTTTGTCATTCTATCTTTATCTTCAAGATAATCCCTATCTTCAAGATAATCTTTATCTTCGAGATAATCCTAATCTTTAAGATAATAATAGTTATCCGCTTTCAAATTTGATTCTTAATCAAATTCAAACTTCAAAGAAGAGAATGAGTTTGATTGAAACTTGGTTTCTCACATGTGAAGGGACTCTAGCACTATAAATATAGATCTCAGGGGGAAAGAAAAAAAAATAAACCCGAGAACAGAGAATTAAACCAGAAAAACAGAGCAAAAGAAAGAAAAGAAAGAGGGAGGACGATTAGATAGAAATCCTAAAAGAAAAAAGCTTAAGAGGAGGCCATTACCAGAAACTTTAAAAAAGAGAAACATAAAAAAGAAGGGGGCGGCGAACCCTATACTAGCCGCCACCCCTCTCAATCCTTTTTCTTCCCAGTCTCCCTCGACTTTGCCTTCAGCAGCCACATGCTTAGGTAAGTTTCCTTCTTTTCTTGCTAAAATAATTAACTAGTTACTATGTTTGCCAGGGGTGTGCATGGAAAAAGAGGGCAGAGAGAAGGAGGACTAGAGGGACACCAAGAGGAAAACAGAGGAAGAGAAAATAGCATCAGTAGGCTGGCCCTCCACTGTCATTATCATCTTCAATTGTAGCACCAGGTAAGTTGCTCTGTCCCTCCTTGCAGTTTAATTACATGCTTCCTGTAGCAGACGTGCGTGAGCAATTCACGCACGCCTATTAGTAAAAATTAAAAAAACAATGATCAACTGAGTCAAGCTTGTGACCCTGCTAGGCTTGTTGGGTTTAGCCCAGCTCTATAAGCTGAGCGGGGCCCAACCTAAAAAAAATAAAAATAAAAAATATGAAAATAAAAAATATGTATGTATGAATAAAAATAATATAAACTTATTGGTTTATTCACTAACGCCAAAATCAAGAATAAAAATACTGATTTAAATTTATATTATTTTTATTCGTTGTACTTTATTTTATTTAGCTAGAAAAATAAAAAAAATATGTGCACGCGTAAAAAAAAAATTTACTTTTATTTATTTATTCACTGACGCCAGAGTCAGGAATAAAAGGAAAAAAGGATGATTTAAATTTATTTATTTTGATACTTACATAATATTTACCAACGCCAGAGTTGAAAATATCCGTAGTTGAATATTCACTGGCGCCAGAGTCAGGAATATTACACACAAACAATCATAGTATAAACCAACAAAAAAAAATGTTAGCAATTAAGGACAAAGATCAGCAATGCAGCCTGTCTTAGGTAGGACGTTTAATGGGTGATAATATCTTTCCTTTTATGTAACCAGTCTCGAACTATAGAATCTCTGTTGACCAGTTAGGGTTCCTAGTAACCATAATACTAGGTGGCGACTCCTTAAACAAAGAATATCCTCATTAAAGAACAGGATGCCAGAAATTCGTTC
Organism: Populus euphratica; assembly: GCF_000495115.2. Classification (NCBI taxonomy): domain Eukaryota; kingdom Viridiplantae; phylum Streptophyta; class Magnoliopsida; order Malpighiales; family Salicaceae; genus Populus; species Populus euphratica. The sequence goes on from NW_011500768.1 coordinate 75,383, forward strand.
TTTCCAAAGATTTAATAAATTTTTATTCGGTCACCGCGATGTCCGGGTGTGACAACACCATTAGTGTAACCTTTTCACCTTGACATAATAAACTTAGTTAGACATAATGAAAGAAAGAAAAATAAATAAATAAAATAAGAATATAAATAAGATAAAAGTTAACTAAGTAAATGAAAGGAAATGAAAGGCATAAACTTGATATTAATGAAAGCAAAGCATAAACATTACAAAAAAAACAAAGAGAGAAAGCAAAGCATAATCTTGATCTGGAAATCAAGATGCCTAAATGCATGGCAAATGCCTCCTTTTATAGGTCAAAATTGGGAACAATTGATTTGATAACTGAGTGGGTGACAAACTCTTGACTTGGTGACAATCCTTATCTTCTCTTGTCTGCCCAAAACATCATTGATAACGTCAAAATTAGAGCCACTGGAAAACATGAAAGTCATAGAAAATTGTCTCAGCTTTCTTGTGTAAAAAATTCAAGTCATTTGGACTTCTAGAACTCTAGATATGGTCCAAAAACTAAACAGTGCTCGGGCTGGAAGACAGATTCAGACTTCTTTATTGTTGCAATAATTTGGACTTGAAAATAGCCTTTTTAGATCTTGGGCTCCATATGAAAGTTGTAGGCCTATGTCTTAGCTTTCCATCCATATAAAGTAGATCTAAATCTAAGATCTACAGCTCCAGATATGACCCAATTACTAAATAGTATTCTGGTTTGGATTGCACCGACATCTCTTTTCTAAGTTTGGCCATTTCTTTGAGCTTTCAATTTTAGTTCTTAAATTCATCAATCAATCCTTTCATTTATGTAATAGGCCTGCATTTAAAATGAACATTTACCATAAATTAAAGGTATCTTATATTATTAGATATATTATTATAAGACATGCTTTAGTTAAGGAGTTATTAATACTTCAAGTGCAAAATCATGACATAAAACCTTGATAAAAAAAATGCACTTTTAAGTACTAATCAATGAGCTTTCGGCTAATGACTCCCATACTAGTTGGTCTTAGGGTATTAGGTGTTGAGACACTCCTACGAGCTTAGTAACTCGGGTTGCAGATACTAATACGCAGATAGTGCAATGTTTGATTCCTTTAAGCTTTTCTCCTCAACCCATGTAACAAGCATGAGACCAATAGCTCCTAAATCAGTTGACTTTAGGGTATCAGGTGTTAAAACACCCATTTGAGTTTAATTACTTAGGTTAGGAAGGCTACGAAACCAAACTTATCTATATTTTTATTATCATCATTTTTTTTCTTTTTTTTTCAAATTATATACTATCCCTTTTCCTTAGTTGTTATCTTTGACAAAAGAACACAAATAATGAAATAATCCAATGTGCAACCCACAATCATATGTTAAAGTATGTGTGTGAAAATTAAGGTTTGAGAATACATGTTAAATGAGTATATGAACAAAATTAAGTGATAACAATGCGAGAGTTTGTAAACCTGAATATTTTAAGAAGTATTATGATAGACCTTGTTAAGAATGATTACTAAGATGTGTCTCAAAAGTCACTTTAACAAAAGAGTTCATTTATTTTACTATCCTAGTAACAACAATTTTGCACATGCTTTATAAAATAAAAAACACAGTTAGTTAATTTATTTATTTATTTATTTTATCAACTACTACTCTCTCCCTCTAACTAAAACGAGACATTGTTCTCAATGTCCTAAGATAGAAAGATAGAGTATAGAAGACATCATGTGAAATAACATACACTAACAAACCTGAAACACACTTAAACAAATATAAGAAACAACAAAACACAATAATAAAATTAAAAGACACAAATTTTTACAAACAAAAACTCAAATCGTATTTGTGATTGTGGCTCACATCTTCGCTTGGTTTTACATCCAAGAACGGTTTAAATGCCCTTTATGGGTCGGAGAAAGGCTTCTTATCTAGTTTTCTTAAAAACTGGCAAACAAGGTCTTTTTTAGTCAAATTCCCAAGACTATGTTGAACATGTTCATTCGAGCAGACATTGTAAAGACTTATAGTTCCTCTCCAATTATTTTTCTAATAATGTCCCCTTGTACTAAAACTTGGGGGACGACCCCCAAAACTTGACTACCTTCTAAAAATATAGCTATTGACACACTTCCCATTAACCCAAGACTCCCTCCCTCATATACTAAATGAATCTTTCTCTCAACTAGCACCTGACCAAGATGATTTGCTAATTCTAAAAACTTCATTTCTTTCCTAGGACTAGATCCACCAAAAACATAAATATTTCTTATGTGATGACCTGAGGAACTTGCCATTTCTACACACTTCTATATGTTCAATGTATGAGTTGAGTAAAAATAAAAGAAAGGAAGAGAGGATTTTATAGATGAGAAATTAAAAAGGCAATCACACCACCTATATGTAGGCCAGCTGGAGTCTCACACTCTCTCTCTATATATATATATATATATTTATTTATTTTTGAAAAAACTTGTGTATGTACTGGTATTTATGATTATGGCTCATATCTTCCCTTAGTTTTATGTCAAGAACGGCTTAAACACCCTCTATGGGTTAGGGATAGCTTCTCATCTAGTTTTCTTAAAAACTGGCAAACATGATCTTTTTTAGTCAGATTCATGTTCTTTATGAAAATGGGGCCATAAATCATGAATTGCACAATGCATATCTCCACTAAGATGCGTCTTAAGAGTTAATAGAAGATTATCTAAAGACTCCTTACTCAGGTCATCCTTAATGAATTGTATTTTATCTTCACAGTTTATAGATATCATTCCTAAAGAATGACATTGTGCATTACAAGTCCATCTAACACATCAATGATAGACTTTCAGTCATTTTGCATGATGTTTCTTGGCAAAAGTGCTTTTACGTGTTCTAGGCATGTGTGAAATGAAGTAATTAGAGGACTCACCTAATAATCAAACCATTGCTTCAATCAACCAACGAATATCTTCAGGAATTCCATGATTCATTAACAACCTTAATTTTGCATGATAAAATTTGTAATCATATTCTGAGGCAAAGTGGACAAATACTTTTTCAATTTTTCAAGATTAGTGTCCATTTGCAAATGAGAATTGGAAGAGAGATTCAAAGAATTGCACAAATATATACACAAATATTAGTTATTATAGGAAACTGAAAGAATCGACTTAAGTCACGGATTACCGTTGTCCGTCATTTGATCGGGGTGAGAGAAACTAGCAAAAATCACTAAAAACAAAACATAAAAATAATGTGAGGAAAAAAATCAATATTTGTATACAGGATCACCCAATTTAATAGAGTCATTTTCAACTGAAAAATTATCAAAGTAAACTTTTAAACGATGTCCATTTACCTTGAAACAAATGCAGTCGAGAATTATAAAGTAAGACTTTTTAACCAACATTGAATGTTTTTCTCAATATTTTCTTGTCATGAAACTCTTTGATTCTTGCTTTATGAATTCTTGAATTTTCATATGCATCATTTCTTATTTCTTTAAGCTTATTTATTTGCAATTTTTTTAGTTGACTAGCATCGTCAAGATTTGAATTGAAAGCTTTAATAGCCCAATAAGCTTTATGTTCAAGTTCCACAGGCAAATGACAAGGTTTTCTATAGACTAGTCTATAAGGTGAGATACCTAATGATATTTTATAAGCAATTTGATAAGCCCAAAGTGCATCATTAAGTCTTAAAGACCAATCTTTCCTATTAGAGTTCACCGTTTTCTCTAAAATGTGTTTGATCTTCCTATTAGTAAGCTCTACTTGTCCACTTATTTGAGGGTGATAAAGGGTGACAACTTTGTGTGTGATTCCAAATTTCTTCATTAAAGACTCAAATGGCGTGTTGCAAAAATATGTTCCACCATCACTTATCATGGCTTGAGGAATTCCAAATCGACTCAAAATATTTTCTTTCAAAAACTTTATCACAATTTTGTGATCGTTGTTTCAACTTCGAATTGCCTTTACCCATTTTGAAACATATCTACTGCGACTAATATGTACAAGAAATCAAATGATGAAGGGAATGGACCTATTAAATCTATACCCTAACAATCAAAGATCTCAATGACATGAATAGGATTTAAAGGCATCATGTGATGTTTTGAAATAGATCCCAACTTTTGATAATTTTCACAAGACTTGCAGAATGCATATGAGTCCTTGAACATGGTGGGCCAGTAAAATCCACTTTGTAAGATTTTTGCAGTTGTCTTTCTTGATGAGAAATGGTCCCCATATGCCTCAAAATGACAAAATTTAATGACACTACTTACCTTATTGTCGGGAATGCATCTTTGAAATATTTGATCAGGACATTATGTGAATAAATATAGGTCATCCCAATAAAATTTCTTCACTTCGTTTAGGAACTTTATTTTATCTTGGGTACTTCAATGAGCTGGTAATTGTCCTCAAATAAGAAAATTGACAATATTAGCAAACCAAGGCATTGTAGAGACAAAAAGTAAAGATTCATCGGGAAAGTAGTCATTGATTGGTGTGATGTCAGTTTTCAAATCTGTTGTCAATCTTGATAAATAATCTGCGACAATATTTTTGGTGCATTTCTTGTCTTTGATTGCAATATCAAATTCTTAAAGTAACAAAATCCACTACACCAATCTAGCCTTAGAATCTTTCTTAGAAAGAAGATATTTCAATGCTGCATGATCACTAAAAACAATAACACGTGAGCCAACAAGATAAGACATGAATTTGTCACATCCAAATACTAATGCAAGTAATTCTTTTTTAGTGATGGTGTAATTCATTTAAGCACTATTTAAAGTTTTACTTGCATAGTAAATCATATAAGGTTTCTTATCTTTTCTTTATCCCAAAACAACATCGACGACATAATCACTAACATCACATATTATTTTAAAAGGTAATGACCAATCAAAAGGTTAAATGACAGGAGCACAACTAAGCAGGTTTTTAAGTTTAACAAAGGATTCTTCACAATGTTCAGAACATTTAAAAATATTATCCTTTGTTAGAAGGTTACTTAAGAGCTTAGATGTTACACTAAAATCTTTGATGAACCTTTTATAAAAACCAGCATGTCCTAATAATGATCTAACATCTTTAATAGATTTTGGTGTTGGCAAGTTAGTAATTAACTCAATAAAATCCACAAGATAAATGAATTTATCGACTTGTATTAACACATCTTTGATTATTTCTCTAGACACTTTTACAAATCTATCGGTAAGTAAAAGAGTTACAAAAGTTGGTTTTAACTCACCTAAATTGAGACTCTAAAAGACTAAATATAGAAGTAAATTCACACGAGCTCCAAAATCAAGCAATGCTCTTTCAATTTTATGTTCTCTAATAAAGCAAGAAATTGTAGGACAACTAGGGTCTTTATATTTCAAAGCATTATTGTTCTGAAGAATAACACTTACTTGTTTGGCTAAAAAGGATTTCTTTTTCACATTTAGTTTTCTCTTCATAGTGCACAAAGTTTTCAAAAATTTAACATAAAAAGGAACCTGTTTGAAAGTTTCAAAGATTTCAGAGTTGTGATTGACTTTTCTTTGTTTGGTCATGGCACGAGGAAAAGGATGTGTTGGTGGGGAATCAATCTTTTCCTTATAATTTTTAGATTCAACCCCTTCCTTACCCTCAGAGATTGACTCATCATCTTTCTCACAAGGTTCAAGAGTGGGTTTGTCAATAACCTTACCACTGCGAAGAGTAGTGACTGATTTGACATAATCTATGTGTTGGCTTCCAGAACTACTTGCATTTTTGTTGTGGTTGAGATGGAACTTACCTTTCTTTTGGAAACTAAGAGTAGATATCAATTTTGCAAGAGTATCTTTAAAATCTGTCATGCTTTGAGCAAGTTGAGCATTGATTGTCTCTTGCTTTTCAATAAATACATGTAATGTTTCCTCAAGATTTCTTCTAGGAGGTGGAGCATAAGGAGGTGCATATCCATGAGAATTTTAGAAATTGTGATGTGCTTGAAAGAGTGGTTGTGAAGTTGGTGCATTATTGTTATCTCTCTTCTAATTGAAATTTGGGTGATTTCTCCAACCAGGGTTGTATATTTGTGAGAATGGGTTATGATTGGACCTTTAGAAACTATTTATAACATGGGCTTGTTCATGGAGACATTCCTTAAAAGAAGACAAGGTTGGATAGTTATTAGTTGAGTGTTCATTGGTTTCACAGATTTCCAATGTTTTAAACAGATTTTAATTTACCACTCTTTTTCAATTCTAGTGCCTCGACCTTTCTAGCTAAAGATGCAAACTTGGCTTGGAGGTCATGATCTTCCCTAAGGTTGAGTTTTACTTAGTGTTTTATAAGTACATGCAGTGTCCTAACTTTGAGCATTTTCAGCTAACAAGTTTAAGTGCTCCACTGCTTCATTAGGGTCTTTATCTTTAAAGGCTCCATTGCACATCAATTCAACCATTTGCTTATCTTTAGGTGTTAAGCCTTCATAAAAAATATGAAACCAATCTCCATGTTTCAAAACCATGATAAAGGCAAGAATTAAGCAAGTCTTGATACCTATCCCAACATTGGTAAAATGTTTCTCCTGATTTTTGAGTGAAAGTGATGATTTGTCATTTAAAAGAGTTTGTTCTCTAAGATGGGAAAAACTTATTTTAAAACTATTGTTGCATTTCATCTCAAGCACAAATGGATCCAGGTCTCAAATTTTATAGCCATGTTTTAGCTTTATGACACAACTAAAAGATTGATGTCTTCTCCCAAGTGTAGGAGTGTCGAAGTAATAAATAACCCGGCAAGACCTGGGTCGAACCATAGGGAGGTTAATTGTACAAATTATAAATAATAATAATACAACAACAATGACAATAACAACGACAACAACAACAACAACAACAACAACAATAATAATAATAATAATAATAACAACAACAACAACAACAACAACAACAACAACAACAACAACAACAACAATAATAATAATAATAA
>NW_011500768.1:82364-91142 GCF_000495115.2 Populus euphratica
TAGTAGTTGTAGTAATAATAATAATAAAGAAAAAGAAGGAGAAGAAGAAGAAGAAGATGAGAACTTTGAGAAGGAATATTAATGTAACGATTAAACAATGATAATAACAAATGTCAAGGTTAGAGATTCCACTAATGGTATGTCAAACAAGTATAATATAAACTCTTATTATTCAATTGGAAACCACACATAAAGGAGGTTCCAATCAGATTATAGATTGTTAACATGATTACATTAATCGTCTTATTCAACTAATGCTAATACTTGTAAATCTCGTCAAGCATTCATGATTATAACTTATGTTAACAACAAATCAAGTTCCTTTCATAGCTCAGGTGTCGGTTATACCATACAGTATGAGCTATGAAAGTGCCAAGAATTTGTTGTACCAAATGTTATACAACATAAATCAAGATTAGTCATTTAACAAGCAAAGTATTAAAGAGTGAACAAGATAACAAATACAAAACATGTTAATATCAAACATTAAAGTCCATATTAAGTTTACATTATACTTATTCTTACACCATTAGTGTAACCTTTTCACCTTGACATAATAAACTTAACTAGACATAATGAAAGAAAGAAAAATAAATAAACAAAATAAGAACATAAATAAGATAAGAGTTAACTAAGTAAAGGAAAGGAAATGAAAGGCATAAACTTGATATTAATGAAAGCAAAGCATAAACATTACAAAAAATACAAAGAGAGAAAGGAAGAGCATGACCTTGATCTGGACACCAAGATGCCTAAATGCATGGCAAATGCCTCCTTTTATAGGCCAAAATTGGGAACTATTGATTTGATGACTAATTGATGAGTGGGTGGCCAACTCTTGATGACTAATTGATAAATTGGGAACTATTGATTTGATGACTAATTGATGAGTGGGTGGCCAACTCTTGACTTGGTGACAATCTTATCTTCTCTTGTCTGCCCAAAACGTCATTGATAACTTCAAAATTGGAGCCACTCAAAAACATAAAAGTTGTAGGCAATTGTCTCAGCTGTCTTGTGTAAAAACTTCAGCTCATTTGGACTTCTAGAACTCCATATATGGACAAAATACTGAACAGTGCTTGGGCTGGAGGATAGATTCGGGCTTCTTTGTTGTTGCAATAATTTGGACTTCAAAATGGCCTTTTTAGATCTTGAGCTCTATATGAAAGTTGTAGGCCTATGTCTTACCTTTCTATCCATATAAAGCAGACCTAAATCTGAGATTTATAGCTCTAGATATGGCCCAGTTGTAGGCCTATGTCTTACCTTTCTATCCATGAAGGCCTCTAGTTTGGATTGCACCGACATCTCTTTTCTAATTTTAGCCATCTCTTTGCCCTTGCAATTTAAGTTCTTAAAGTCATCAATCAATCCTTTCATTTATGTGATAGGCCTGCATTTAAAATGAACATTTACTATACCTTGCAATTTAAGTTCTTCAAGTCATCAATCAATCCTTTCATTTATGTGATAGGCCTGCATTAAAAATAGACATTTACCATAAATTATAGGTATCTTATATTATTAGATACATTATTATAAAACATATTTTAGTTAAGGAGTTATTGATACTTCAAGTGCAAAATGATGATATAAAACCATGATAAAAATGCACTTTTAAGTACTAATCACACCCCCCAACCAGCTTATTACTAGTCCCTAGTAATCAAAGCGTTAAAATAGAAAACAAATTTGCAAATTTCACAAAGCAAGGTATTCATCATTTAACTTCCATTAGTCTATCCAGATAAACAAACTCTCATTAAATTTATATATCTGCTCAATACCTCTTAACAAGATATTAATAAACCTTTCTTTTGTGCTCAATGTATCAACACATAATTATGGGGCTTTTCTTGGAAGAAAACAAAATTTTTGTTCTAATGTTTAAGGTTAACTTCCTTGGGTTGGGATTACTATTTTTGTCTTTTTTTTTTTTTTTAACTCTATATACATATACTTTAAAAACATCATGCATCTTTAACCCATGTAACGAGCTTTCAGCTAATGACTCCCAGACCAGTTGGTATTAGGGCATTAGGTGTTAAGACACCCCTACGAGCTTAGTAACTCGGGTCGCAGATACTGATATGTAGATAGTGCAATGTTTGATTCCCTTAAGCTTTTCTCCTCAACCCATGTAACAAGCGTTGGGCCAATAGCTCCCAAGTCAGTTGACTTTAGGGTATTAGGTGTTAAAACACCCCTTCGGGCTTAATTGCTTAGGTTAGGGAGGCTACGAAATCAAACTTATCTACATTTTTATTATCATCATTTTTTTTCTTTTTTCTTTTTTTTTTTCTTGTTTTTCTTTTTTTCTTTTTAATTATATACAATCCCTTTCCCTTAGTTGTTACCTTTAACAAAAGAACATAAATAATGTAATAATCCAATATGCAACCCACAATCATATGTTAAAGTGTGTGTGTGTAAATTAAGGTTTAAGAATACATGTTAAATAAGTATGTGAGCAGAATTAAGTGATAACAATGCGAGAGTTTGTAAATCTGAATATTTCAGGAAGTATTATAATAGACCTTGTTAAGAATGGTTACTAAGATGCGTCTCAAGAGTCACTTTAACAAAAGAACTCCTTTACTCTGCCATCCTAGTAACAACAATTATGCACATGCTTTATGAAATGAAAAACAATTTTTTTTTTTATCAACTACTACCCTCTCCCCCCAACCAAAACGAGACATTGTCCTCAATGTTCTAAGGTAGAAAGATAGAGTATAGAAGATATCACCTGAAATAACGAACATTGACAAACCTGAAACACACTGAAACAAAAATAAGAAATAACAAAACACAATAATATAACCAAAAGACACAAAGATTCACAAATGAAGGCTCAATTCCAATCTAAGCTTTTTACGGCTTTCCTTACTTGACCAATTTATGCAACTCATGGAAGGATCAATTACAGGAATGAAAGATTATAGTTGGTCAATCAATTGTTCAGCAGTAGCAGCAGAGATTATGATTTGTCGTGCAGAAGATGTTAGAAATTCCTGTTCCACAGCATGATCAAGAAAAGACAACAACTTATCATAATAACCATTAACATTTAACAAACCTATGGGTTTATGGTGAATGTGCAGTTGGGCCCAAGAGGAAATATGAAATATCTCTTCCAATGTGCCTACACCACCTAGTAAAGCAATGAAGGCATTAACATAGTTAAACATTGCATTCATTCGAGCTGACATTGTGGAGACCTGAAGTTCCTCTCCAATTATTTTTCCAATGATGTCCCCTTGTGCTAAAGCTTCGGGGACGACCTCCAAAACTTGACTACCTTCTAAAAATACAGCTATTGACACACCTCCCATTAATCCCAGACTGCCTCCCCCATACACTAAATGAATCTTTCTCTCAGCTAGCACTTGATCAAGATGATTTGCTGATTCTAAAAACTCTTTTTCTTTCCCAGGACTAGATCCATTGAAAACACAAATATTTCTTATATGATGACTTGAGGAACTTGCCATTTCTACACACTTCTGTATTTGTTGAATGTATGGGTTGAGTAGAAATGGAAGGAAGGAAGAGGGGATTTTATAGATGAGAAATTAGAAAGGCATTCTGAGGCAGAGCGGGAAAATACTTTTTCAATTTTTCAAGATTAATGTCCATTTTCAAATGAGAATTGGAAGAGAGATTCAAAGAATTGCATAAATATATTCACATATATCAGTTATTATGGGAAACTGAAAGAACCGACTTAAGTCACGGAGTACCGTTGTCCGCCATTTGACAGGGGTGAGAGAAACTAGCAAAAATCACTAAAAAAGAAACATAAAAACAATGTAAGGCAAACAAAATAATCAACCTTTATCTACAAGATCATTCAAACCAGTTGATTCATTTTCACTAGGAAAATTATCAAAGTAAGCTTTCAAACGATGTCCATTTTCCTTAAAAACATTGTCATTCATTGAATTCTTAATATCACAGGCCCCATAAGGATTGCTCCATCTTGATCTTAGCTCTCTAGGGAATGAATAGAGTTGAGAATTATAAAACAAAACTTTTTGACCAGTGTCAACTTTTTCACAATTTTCACAAGTTTTGCAGAATGCATGCGTGTCCTTGAACATGGTGGGCCAATAAAATCCATTTTGATAGATTTTTGCAGCTATCTTTTTTGACGAGAAATAACTTCCACATGCTTCAGAATGACAAAGTTTAATGACACTACTTACCTCATTGTCAGGAATGAATCTTTGAAATATTTGATCAGGACAATATTTGAATAAGCTAGGGTCATCACAATAAAAGCTCTTCACTTCGTTCAAAAACTTTTCTTTGTCTTAAGAACTCCAATTAGCTGGCAAATCTCCTAAAGCAAGAAAATTGATATTTTTATCATACCAAGGCATTGGACTAAGAGAAAGTAAGGATTCGTTAGGAAAGTAATCATCAATTGGTGTGATGTCAGATGTCGAATCTGTTGTCATTGTTGACAAAAGATTCGCATCAACATTTTCGGTGCTTGTTTCATCCGTGATTTCTTCCTTAGAATAAATCATTTGCAAATCTTCAGATTCATCTAACTCATTTTTACTTAAAGTAGATTCAAGTTGATCATAAACTAATTTGTCAATATGATCTACTTCTTGTAAATCATTATCTTCTCCAGGTTGTTTGCAAATGTTAAAAATATTCATCTCCAATGTCATGTTTCCAAATGATAGCATCATCAGTCCATTCCTACAATTAATCAATGCGTTAGAAGTTGTAAGAAACGGACGTCCTAAAATAACAGGAAATGAATTACATGCTTTAACAAGTTCTGTGTCTAAGACAATAAAATCCATAGGATAAATGAATTTATCGACTTGTACTAACACATCTTCAATTATTCCTCTAGGTACTTTTACAGATCTATCAGCAAGTAAAAGAGATATAGAAGTTGGTTTTAACTCACCTAGATTAAGACTTTGAAAAACTGAATATGGAAGTAAATTCACACTAGCTCCAAGATCAAGTAAAGCTGTTTCAATTTTATGTTCTCCAATAAAGCAAGAAATTGTAGGACAGCTAGGGTCTTTATATTTCAAAACATTATTGTTCTGAAGAATAGCACTTACTTGTTCAGCTATAAAGGCTTTCTTTTCCACATTAAGTTTCCCCTTCACCATGCATAGATATTTTAAAAATTTAGCATAGGAAGGAACCTATTTAATAGCATCCAGCAAAGGTATATTGATTCTTACCTGTTTGAAAGTTTTAAATATTTCAGAGTTGTGATTGACTTTTCTTTGTTTGGTCATGGCATGAGGAAATGGAAGTGCTGGCGGAGAATCAGTCTTTTCTTTGCAATTTTCATATTCAACCCCTTCCTTACCCTTAGAGATTGACTCATCATCTTTCTCATAAGGTTCAAGAGAGGGTTTTTCAATAACCTTACCACTGCGCAGAGTTGTGACTGATTTGACTTGATCCATGTGTTGGCTTCCGAAACTACTTGCATTTGCATTGTATTGCCCCTTGGGATTTTGTTGTGGTTGAGATGGAAACTTACCTTTCTCTTGGAAACTGAGAGCAGATGTCAATTTTGCAAGAGTATCTTTAAAATCTGTCATGTTTTGAGCAAGTTGAGTATTGATTGTCTCTTGCTTTTCAATGAATGCATGCAATGTTTCCTCAAGATTTCTTCTAGAAGGTAGAGCATAAGGAGGTGCATATCCATGAGAATTTTGGAAATTGTGGTGTGCTTGAAATGGTGGTTGTGAAGTTTGTGCATTGTTGTTCTCACTCTTCCAACTAAAATTTGGGTGATTTCTCCAACCAGGGTTGTATGTTTGGGAGTATGGGTTGTGGTTGGCCCTTTGAAAACTGTTTAAAGCATGGGCTTGTTCATGGAGACATTCCTTAAAAGAAGGCAAGGTTGGACAATCGTTGGTTGAGTGTTCATTTGTTTCACAGATTTGACACACAATGTTTTCAACAGATTTTAATTGACCACTCTTTTTCAATTCTAGTGCCTCGACTTTTCTAGCTAAAGATGCAAACTTGGCTTGAAGGTCATGATCTTCCCTAAGGTTGTACATACCTCCACTAGATGTATGAGGTTGAGTTTTACTCGGTGCCTCATAAGTACCCGCGGTGTCCCAATTTTGAGCATTTTCAGCTAACAAGTCTAAGTACTCCATTGCTTCATCAGGGTCTTTATCTTCAAAAGTTCCATTGCACATCAATTCAACCATTTGCCTATCTTTAGGTGTTAACCCTTCATAGAAATGTGAAACCAATCTCCATGTTTCAAAACCATGATGAGGGCAAGTACTAAGCAAGTCTCGATACCTATCCCAACATTGGTAAAATGTTTCTCCTGGTTTTTGAGTGAAAGTAGTGATTTGTCTTTTGAAAGAGTTTGTTCTATGAGATGGAAAAAACTTCTTTAAAAACTGTTGTTGCATTTCATCCCAAGCACGAATGGATCCTGGTCTTAAATTTTGTAGCCATGTTTTAGCTTTATCTTTTAATGAAAAAGGAAAAAGCTTTAATCTGATGGTGTTCATGCTACAATTTAAATTATTATATGTGTTGCACACCTCCTCAAATTCCCTTAAATGCAAGTATGGATTTTCCAATTCCAAACCATGAAAAGAAGGTAAAAGTTGAATAATACCTGGTTTAAAATTAAAATGAGATGCATCAGGAGGAAAAACTATGCATGATGGTGCACTTGTTCTTGTGGGATTCATGTGGTCTCTAAGTGTTCTAGCACGGTTATTCTCATTATTCTCATTATGAAGTGATTGATTATCTTCTTCGGCCATATTTTCTGAAAATGATGAGGATACCCTACAAAGTCTACCACTTGATGTACGTGACCACACTCTCATGCACGTGTAGGAATAAAATAAAAAAGAAGAAGAAAGCAAAAGAAGGAGGAAGAAAACAAAATAAAAAGAAACAAAAGAAAAGAAACAAAGTTATATACAAGAAAAGTGAAAAGAGAAAAAAGAAAACAAAAGACGAAGAAACAAGAGAAAAGAAACAAAGTTATATACAAGAAAAGTGAAAAGAGAAAATAAAATAAATGTTATAATTTATACAAAACTTACCTCCCCGGCAACAGCGCCAAAAACTTGACATGACTAAAAGATTGATGTCTTCTCCCAAGTGCAGGAGTGTCGAAGTAATAAATAACCCGGCAAGACCGGGGTCGAACCACAGGGTGGTTAATTGTACAAATTATAAATAACAATAATACAACAACAATAACAATAACAACAACAACAACAATAATAGTAATAACAGCAATAATAATAATAATAATAATAATAATAATAATAATAATAGTAGTAGCAGTAGTAGTAGTAATACTAATAATAATAATAATAATAATAAAGAACAAAGAAGAAGAAGAAGAAGAAGAAAAAGATGAGAACTTTGAGATGGAATATTAACGTAAAGATTTAACAACGATAACAAACAATGTCAAGGTTAGAGGATCCACTAATGGTATGTCAAACAAGTATAGTATAAACTCGTATTATTCAATTGAAAACCACACACAAAGAAGGTTTCAATCAGATTATAGATTGTTAACATGATTACATTAGTCATCTTATTCAATTAATGCTAATACTTGTAAATTTCATCAAGCATTCATGATTATAACTTATGTTAACAACAAATCAAGTTCCTTTCATAGCTCAGGTGTCGGTTATACCATACAGTATGGGCTATGAGAATGCCAAGTATTTGTTGTACCAAGTGTTATATAACATAAATCAAGATTAGTCATTTAACAAGCAAAGTATTAAATGGGAACTATTGATTTGATGACTAATTGATAAGTGGGTGGCCAACTCTTGACTTGGTGACAATCCTTATCTTCTCTTGTCTGCCCAAAACGTCATTGATAACGTCAAAATTGGAGCCACTCAAAAACATGAAAGTTGTAGAGAATGGTCTCATCTTTCTTGTGTAAAACATTCAGCTCATTTGGGCTTCTAGAACTCTATATATGGCCAAAATACTAAACAGCGCTCGGGCTGGAGGACAGATTCGGGCTTCTTTGTTGTTGCAACAATTTGGACTTGAAAATGGCCTTTTTAGATCTTGGGCTCCATATGAAAGTTGTAGGCCTATGTCTTACCTTTCTATCCATATAAAGTAGACCTAAATCTGATCTATAGCTCCAGATATGACCCAATTACCGAACAGTGTTCCGGTTTGGATTGCACCGACATCTCTTTTCTAATTTTGGTCATCTCTTTGCCCTTGCAATTTAAGTTCTTAAAGTCATCAATCAATCCTTTCATTTATGTGATAGGCCTGCATTTAAAATGAACATTTACCATAAATTAAAGGTATCTTATATTATTGTATATATTATTATAAAACATGCTTTAGTTAAGGAGTTATTGATACTTCAAGTGCAAAATGATGATATAAAACCATGATAAAAATGCACTTTTAAGTACTAAGCACCAATGAACACCCAACCAATGACTATTCGACTTTGCCTTCTTTTAAGAAATTTCTCTATGAACAAGCCCATACTTTGAGTAGTTTTCAAAGGCCCAATCATAACATATACTCGTAAACATATAACCCTGGTTGGAGAAATCATCTAAATTTTAGTTGGAAGAGTGCAATAATACATAAATTTCACAACCATCGTTTCAAGCACACTATAATTTTCAAAATTTTCATGGATATGCACCTCTTTATGCTCCCCTTCCTAGAAGAAATCTTGAGAAAACATTGCATGCATTCAATGAAAAGGAGACAATCAACACTTAACTTGCT
>NW_011501225.1:0-26107 GCF_000495115.2 Populus euphratica
CATGGAAGGATCAATCACAGGAATGAAAGATTGCAGTTGGTCAATCAATTGTTCAGCAGTAGTAGCAGAGATTATGATTTGTCGTGCAGAAGATGTTAGAAATTCCTGTTCCACAGCATGATCAAGAAAAGACAACAACTTATCATAATAACCATTAACATTTAACAAATCTATGGGTTTATGGTGAATGTGCAATTGAGCCCAAGAGGAAATATGAAAGATCTCTTCCAATGTGCCTAGACCACCTGGTAAAGCAATGAAGGCATCAGCATGGTTAAACATTGCATTCATTCGAGCCGACATTGTGGAGACCGGAAGTTCCTCTCCAATTGTTTTTCCAATGATGTCCCCTTGTGCCAAAGCTTCAGGGACAACTCCTAAAACTTGACTACCTCCTAAAAATGTAGCTATTAACACACCTCCCATTAACCCAAGACTGTCTCCCCCATACACTAAATGAATCTTTCTCTCAGCTAGCACCTGACCAAGATGATTTGCTGATTCTAAAAACTCCTTTTCTTTCGCTAGACTAGATCCGCCGAAAACACAAATATTTCTTATTTAATGACTTGAGGAACTTGCCATTTCTACACACTTCTGTATTTGTTGAATGTATGGGTTAAGTAGAAATGAAAGGAAGGAAAAGAGGGTTTTATAGATGAGAAATTAGAGAGGCAATCATAACACCTATATGTAGGCTAGCTGGAGTCTCACACTCTCTCTCTCTCTTTTTATTTATTTATTTATTTACTTTTGAAAAAAAACATGTGTATGTACAGGTAGTTGTGATTGTGGCTCACATCTTCCCTTGGTTTTACGTCCAAGAACGGCTTAAACGCCCTCTATGGGTCGGGGATAAGCTTCCCATCCAGTTTTCTTAAAAACTGGCAAATAGGGTCTTTTTTAGTCAGATTCCCAAGACTAAGTCGATCATGCTCTTTATGAAATAGTGGCCATAAACCATGAATTGCACGATGCACATCTGCACTAGGATGCGTCTCAAGAATCAATAGAAGATTATCTAAAGACTCCTTACTCAGGCCATCCTTAATAAATTGTATTTTATCTTCACGGTTTATAGATATCATTCCTAAAGAACGACATTGTGTATTACAAGTCCATCTAGCACATCGATGACAGACTTCTAGTCGTTTTGCACGACGCTTCTTTGCAAAAGTGTTTTTACCTGTTCCAGGCATGTGTGAAATAAAGAAATTAGAGGACTCACTTGATAATCAGACTTTTGCTTCAATCAACCAGCGAATATCTTCGGGAATTCCATGATTCATTAACGATCTCAATCTTGCACATCTAGCATGGTAAATTTTTGTAATCGCATTCTAAGGCAGAGCGGGAAAATACTTTTTCAATTTTTCAAGATTAGTGTCCATTTTCAAATGAGAATTGGAAGAGAGATTCAAAGGATTGCACAGATATATACACAGATATCAGTAATTGTGGGAAACTGAAAGAACCGACTTAAGTCACGGAGTACCGTTATCCGCCATTTGACCGGGGTGAGAGAAACTTGCAAAAATCACTCAAAAAGAAACAAAAATAAAATAAAATAAAATCAATCTTAATATACAGGATCACCCAATTCAATAGAGTCATGTTCAACTGAAAAATTATCATAGTAAACTTTCAGACGATGTCCATTTACCTTGAAAACATTGTCATTCTTTGGATTCTCGATGTCATAGGCCCCATATGGATACACATGTTTCATAATAAAAGGACCGCTCCATCTTGATCTTAATTTTCCAGGAAATAAATGCAGTCGAGAATTATAAAGCAAGACTTTTTGACCAACATTGAAGGTTTTTCTCTGTATTTTCTTGTCATGAAACTCTTTAATTCTTGCTTTATGAATTCTTGAATTTTCATATGCATCATTTCTTATTTCCTCAAGCTCATTTATTTGTAATTTTCGCAGTTGACCAGCAGCATCCAGATTTGAATTGAAAGCTTTAATAGCCCAATAAGCTTTATGTTCAAGTTCCACAGGCAAGTGACAAGGTTTTCCATAGACTAGTCTATAAGGTGACATACCTAATGATGTTTTATAAGCAGTTCGATAAGCCCAAAGTGCATCATTAAGTCTTAAAGACCAGTCTTTCCTATTAGGGTTCACTGTTTTCTCCAAAATATGTTTGATCTCCCTATTAGCAAGCTCTACTTGTCCACTTGTTTGAGGGTGATAAGGGGTGACAACTTTGTGTGTGATTCCATATTTCTTCATTAAAGACTCAAATGGCTTGTTGCAGAAATGTGTTCCACCATCACTTATTATGGCTCGAGGGACTCCAAATCGACTCAAAATATTTTCTTTCAAAAACTTTATCACTGTTTTGTGATCATTGTTTCGACTTGGAATTGCCTCTATCCATTTTGAAACATAATCAACTGCGACTAATATGTATACGAAACCAAATGATGGAGGGAATGGACCCATGAAATCTATACCCCAACAGTCAAAGATCTCAATGACAATAATAGGATTTAAAGGCATCATGTGACGTGTTGAAATAGATCCCAACTTTTGACAATTTTCACAAGACTTGCAGAATGCATGTGAGTCTTTGAACATGGTGGGCCAATAAAATCCACTTTGTAAGATTTTTGCAGTTGTCTTTCTTGACGAGAAATGGCCCCCACATGCCTCAGAATGACAAAATTTAATGACACTACTTACCTCATTGTCAGGAATGCATCTTCGAAATATTTGATCAGGACAATATTTGAATAAATAAGGATCATCCCAATAAAAGTTCTTCACTTCATTCAAGAACTTTCTTTTATCTTGGGTACTCCAATGAGCTGACAATTGTCCTGAAACAAGAAAATTGACAATATTAGCAATCCAAGGCATTGTAGAGATAGAAAGTAAAGATTCATCGGGAAAGTAGTCATCGATTGGTGTGATGTCAGTTTTCGAATCTGTTGTCAATCTTGACAAGTGATCTGCGACAACATTTTCGCTGCCTTTCTTATCTTTGATTGTGATATCAAATTCTTGAAGTAATAAAATCCACCGCACCAATCTAGCCTTAGAATCTTTCTTAGAAAGAAGATATTTCAATGCTGCATGATCACTAAAAACAACAACAGGTGAGCCAACAAGATAAGATCTGAATTTTTCACATGCAAATACTACTGCAAGTAATTCTTTTTCAGTGGTGGTATAATTCATTTGAGCATTATTTAAAGTTTTACTTGCATAGTAAATTACATAAGGTTTCTTATCTTTTCTTTGTCCCAAAACAGCACCTACGGCATAATCACTAGCATCACACATTATTTCAAAAGGTAATGACCAATCAGGAGGTTGAATGATAGGAGCACAAGTAAGCAAGTTTTTAAGTTTAACAAAGGCTTCTTCACAATGTTCAGTCCATTCAAAAATAGTATCCTTTGTTAGAAGGTTACTTAAAGGCTTAGATATTACACTAAAATCTTTGATGAACCTTCTATAAAAATCAACATGTCCTAGGAATGATCTAACATCTTTAAGAGATTTTGGTGTTGGCAAGTTTGCAATTAACTCGATTTTAGATTTGTCAACCTCAATTCCTTTTGATAAAACAATATGACCAAGTACAATGCCGTTTGTTACCACAAAATGACATTTTTCCCAATTCAGCACAAGATTCTTCTCTTCACACCTGGTCAAAACCTTTTCTAAGTTAGTCAAACAATCATCAAATGAATCGCCAAAAACAGAAAAATCATCCATGAAAATCTCAAGAAAATGTTCAACCATATCACTAAATATACTAAGCATGCATCTTTGAAATGTGGCTGGTGCATTATATAATCCAAAAGGCATCCTTCGATATGCAAAAGTACCAAATGGACATGTGAAAGTAGTCTTTTCTTGATCTTCCAATGCAATTTCAATTTGGTTGTAACCCGAATAGCCATATAGGAAACAATAAAATTCATGACCTGCAACTCTTTCTAGAATTTGATCCATGAAAGGTAAAGGGAAATGATCTTTTCTAGTCATTGAATTAAGTTTCCTATAGTCAATGCACATGCGCCAACCAGTAACAGTTCTAGTGGGAATTAACTCATTGTTCTCATTTGTTATCACAGTGACTCCAGACTTCTTAGGTACAACTTGGGTAGGACTTACCCATTTGTTATCAGAAATAGGATAAATGATTTCATTATCTAGAAGCTTAATGACTTCATTTTTCACTACTTCTTTCATATTAGGATTTAGCCTTCGTTGCATTTCTCTAGAGGGTTTAACATTTTCCTCTAAATAAATTCTGTGTGTACAAATCAAAGGACTAATTCCTTTTATATCAGCTATGGTCCATCCTAATGCATTTTTGTGCATTTTTAGAGTTTGTAATAACTTACCTTCTTGATGTGCATTAAGTTTGGAAGAGATTATTACTAGAAAAGTTTCATTTTCTCCCAAAAATGAGTATTTGAGATTGGATAGCAACGGCTTCAAATCAGGTTTTGGTGGTTGAACACTTGAAGGTATGGACTTAATTGATCGTGGTGGCAATTCCTCAATTTGTGGCCTCCAATTACTTGTCTTTGATTCTTCCTGAAAATAAATCATTTCCAAATCATCAAATTCATCAATCTCAATTTCACTGGAAGTGGTTGGAAATTGATCATGAATTAATTTTTCAGTAAAGTCCACTTCCTGTAAATCATTATCGTCTCTAGGTTGCTTGCAAATGTTGAAAATATTCATCTCCAATGTGATGTTTCCAAATGATAGCTTCATTAGTCCATTCCTACAATTAATCAATACATTAGAAGTTGCAAGAAATGAACGTCCTAAAATAACAGGAAATGAATTACATACATCAACAGGTTGTGTGTCTAAGACAATAAAATCCATAGGATAAATGAATTTATCGACTTGTACTAACACATCTTCAATTATTCCTCTAGGCACTTTTATAGATCTATCGGCAAGTAAAAGAGTTATAGAAGTTGGTTTTAACTCACCTAGATTGAGACTCTGAAAAACTGAATATGGAAGTAAATTCACACTAGCACCGAGATCAAGTAAGGCTCTTTCAATTTTATGTTCTCCAATAAAGCAAGAAATTGTAGGACAACCAGGGTCTTTATATTTCAAAGCATTATTGTTTTGAAGAATAGCACTTACTTGTTCGGCTAGAAAGGCTTTCTTTTTCACATTCAGTTTCCTCTTCACAGTGCATAGATCTTTCAAAAATTTAGCATAGGAAGGAACCTGTTTAATAGCATCCAGCAAAGGTATATTGATCCTTACCTGTTTGAAAATTTTAAAAATTTCAGAGTTGTGATTGACTTTCCTTTGTTTGGTCATGGCTTGAGGAAATGGAAGTGCTGGGGGAGAATCAGTCTTTTCTTTGCAATTTTTAGATTCATCCCCTTCCTTACCCTCAGAGATTGACTCATCATCTTTCTCATAAGGTTCAAGAGAGGGTTTTTCAATAACCTTACCACTGCGCAGAGTAGTGACTGATTTGACTTGATCCATGTGTTGGTTTCCAGAACTACTTGCATTTGCATTGTATTGCCCTTTGGGATTTTGTTGCGGTTGAGATGGAAACTTACCTTTCTCTTGAAAACTGAGAGCAGATGTTAATTTTGCAAGAGTATTGCTTGACCGCTTTTTATGATCGGCTTGTTTTAACTCGCAAGTGCACGAGTGTGCGATGTAGCAATTAACTCGGTAAGATCGAGGTCATATCCACAAAGAGCTAGATCTGGAAATTAAGCTAAGTAACAAAAAAAAAACTCAAGAGAAATTAAATTAACAATAACTTGGTTGAAAATAATTGATGGATTTGTTTTCAAAGATAAAAAAAATGTAAATAGATTTTAAATGACAAGAAAAGTAAGTCTTGGTCCAAATCAATTTTAATGGTGATGTATTGGTGATTTCTTCAACATATATAAGATAACTCAACCTAATATCAACGATGGTGATATTAGATCGGAAGATATTACAATGAAGATTAGAAAGATGAAGATTGATTATTGCTTAAGAATGAACAAGTACTTTCATATTAAGTAAGACATTGAATCAAGCAATCTCTATACCAAAACTAAAGTTTGTGCATAAAAATTCAAGATTATAACATTACCTAAATGATTTCTAAAACTTCTTTACAATAATAAATCATTCATGAAGAAAATAAGAAAATAAACATTAAGATTCATTCATATCCTAAAGAACTCACCTCAATCACCATTATCCTTGATTTGGATCCAAGAAAGAGTTTAGCCAACCATGATTATATATAAGAACACTTCAATAAACATGAAAGAACTTGAATCCAACTGAAAAAATAAGTTTTACAAACTAAAGAACCGAAATCTATAAAGAAGAACACAATACAATTTCAGAAAAAATTCGGACACAAATCTGACTCTAACTTTGGACAGCAATTCGACCCTCTTAGAAGCTTTTTTTCGGAGAAGTCTATTAGAGACATATTTATAGGCAATTCTGTCACCTTTCCAGATCATTAAAGAACAGCTCATTTGGACACCTGAGTCAAAAGTTATGGGCAAAACACCGAAAGATGTTCTGAAAAATCAAATCAAGACAGCTTTACTACTTTGGTGCACGTTTTTCTTCCTCATTTATGAGGTGTCTCCTTCTTCTTTTTGACCCAAAATAATGTTAAAATATCCCCTCCAGCTTTCCATCCATGTGCTTGCCTTCTTGGATCAATGGATTACCCAAAATAAATCAATTGTTATTTGTTGTGTGGACATGTAAGATCATGGATTGTGTTTGGGTTAGTTTGAAGGTTGATTTGGGGTTGATTTAGGGCTGATTTTGGGCTGAATTTGAGCATCAAATAAGTATACAAATGTACTTATTATTTGGGCTAAGATTGACATTGAAACCTTGAGTGTTTAATGGTTGAAGTTTGCACACAACATAAGGCAAGTTTGGGCTTGAAATAAATCATATGATATTCTTTTCTAGAATTGGAATAGAATTGATTTTTGGGACAAATTTGGAGCACTTATTTGAACCAAGATTTGCTTCAATCTTCAACTAAATGTCTCTTCAATTCTTTGTTCTGAATTCCGACGTTGAATTTTCTGAATTAATTCATTTAAGCTCCAAAAACCTATCAAAACATTAAAACAAACTTCATTACTAAAAAACACATCAATTATTATAAAAACAACCAAATAAAAACAATAAATACATATGTAAAATAAGAGACTTAATGACACTTTTGATGCACAATCACACCCCCCAACTTAGATTTTGCTAGTCCTCAAGCAAAACAAAACATAAAACCTTTAAAATAAAAATAATAATAATAACAACCATAATTAGGCTTGATTCATCACACTTGAAGGACCTATCATGCAAACATTGGTATCTTTAACTTAGTGTACACAATAGCAAATAAAGAAAAATAAGCATACTCACATTCTCTAAATCAAACATCCATACAAAATTTCCAAATTCAGTCATATTTATCGTGCAACCAACATAATTGATTCATATGAAAACTCAACTTCTAATCTTCCCTTCTCACCAACACAAACAAGGTAGCAAACTAGAGAAATATCTATATATATATTTTTTTTCTTTTTTTCTTTTTTTTTTCTTTTTTTTTTTTGAAGATATGATTTATTCTTTGTCTTTAAGTTGTCACTTCCCTTTTGACGCGAATACAAACATTTGTGATGAATGCACCCGGTTACTCACAAAGTCACAAACTTAAAGTGCTTTGCATACTCATATTTCAAGCTGCTGTTTGACGTAAAGATAAACATTTGTGATGAATACCCCTAGTTACTGAGCAACTCAAAACATTGGAGTAGATAGAACTTTGTACACATTTATTTATTTATTTATTTATGTAATGATTATTACTCTATTTACTTAAACCTTGTTTAGGACTAGATCAAAAGGGATAATCACAAGTAAAGCATCATACTCATCTTTCATGCATATTCACACAACTCACACAACTTTTACAAGAAAAGATGTACTTCAGTAATCTTAAAAAAAAATATGCTATATCTTGCTTTATAAGATATTATCTATCCCAAATTAAAGCATGCAATGTTCAACACAATAATGAACCCAAAAATGTAATGATGATCCTAAACAAGTCTCATTCACATACCAATGCAAGTATTTTTTTTTTTTTAACAAGCATGGTTATCTCAAGCATTCAACATAATGAAATATCGAAAATTAAGTTTTACATTATCCTCAATGTAAAAGAGAAAGAGAAGAAAAGTATAAAGATTAGAAAATTGTTACTCCCCTTCTGTTTTCAAGGATGAATGTCTGATTGAATTAGGCATGAGCTGACTTCTTGCTTGATTGTTTTTTTTTTTAACCTGCATATCACAACTAAAAGAAAACATAAAAGAAAACATTGATGTTTTTTTTTTTTTTTGAAAATAAAGAACCTCACACCCCCCAACTTAAAATAATGCATTGTCCCGAATGCATGAACAAGAAAATATAAGAGATGGAAGAAACAAGAAAAAAATGAAAATGAAAATAAAAATAAAAATAAAAATAAAAACTCATTACTATTGATACTACAATGGTATTGGATCTTCAAGATCCAATGTCTCAACTTCAGCCATAACATTTTCAAGATAAAGTTTCAATCGATGACCATTTACTTTGAAAATATTTCCATTCTTGGGATTTTCTACCTCAAATGCACCATGCTCAGAGATGGATTTAATCACAAATGGACCAATCCATTTTGTCCTCAACTTCCCAGGAAAGAGATGTAATCGTGAATTATACAAGAGAACCTTTTGACCAACATGAAAGGATTTTCTAAGAATATGTTTATCATGTAAAGTTTTCATCTTATGTTTTGAAATTTTTGCATTTTCAAATGCATCATTTCTTAGCTCCTCTAATTCATCCAATTGAAGCTTTCTATTTTTGCCAACCTCATTTTCATTGTCATTGAATTGCCGAATGGCCCAATATGCACGATGCTCAATTTCAACAGGGAGATGACAAGGCTTCCCATAAACTAGCCTATAAGGAGACATTCCTAAAGAGGTCTTATAAGCAGTGCGATATGCCCACAAAGCATCAACTAGTCGTAGGGACCAATCTTTACGGTTTGGATTGATTATTTTCTCTAAAATGTTCTTGATCTCCCTATTTGCCAACTCAGCTTGGCCACTAGTCTGTGGGTGATAGGGGGTACTGACCTTGTGAATTACGCCATATTTTTCTCATCAAAATCCCAACGAGCTTGTTACAAAAATGTTTTCCCCCATAACTAATCATAGCCCGGGGCATGCCAAAACGAGAGAAAATATTTTCTTTCAAGAATTTGACCACAACTCGATGGTCATTGGTTCGAGATGCAATGGCCTCCACCCATTTAGACACATAATCAATAGCTACAAGGATGAATTGGTAACCAAATGAACTTGGAAATGGTCCCATGAAATCAATCCCCCAACAATCAAATATTTCCAAAACAAGGATGGGGTTAAGGGGCATCATGTTACGCCTAGTGAGGCTACCTAGTCGTTGGCATCGGTCACATGTAACACAGAAGGCATGAACATCTTTAAACATGGTAGACCAATAAAAACCACACTGCAAGATTTTGGCAATGGTTTTCTTGGAAGAGAAATGCCCACCACAGGCTAATGCATGACAAAAATTAATGACCCTTGGAATTTCATGATCAGGGATGCACCGCCTAATAATTTGGTCAGGACAATATTTAAATAGGTAGGGGTCATCCCAAAAAAAGGTGCGCACATTGCGTAAGAATTTTTGTTTGTCAAGTTTAGACCAATGAGAAGGAATCTGACTTGTGGCTAGGTAATTTGCTATGTCAGCATACCATGGAGAACCAATGTAAGAGACAGTACCTGCACAAAATAAATTTTCATCAGCAAAGAGTTCATTTATTGGAGATTCATCAATTATGGTCTTATAGCTTGAAAGACGAGACAAATGATCAGCCACTACATTCTCTACTCCCTTTTTATCTCGAATTTCAATGTTAAACTCTTGGAGTAGGAGGATCCATCGAATCAAACGTGGTTTGGCATCTTGTTTTGTGCGAAAATATTTCAATGCTGCATGATCAGTGAAAATAATAACAAGAGATCCAACCAAATAAGACCTAAACTTGTCTAATGCAAAGACCACAGCTAAGAGTTCTTTTTCAGTTGTAGTGTAATTCAATTGAGCATCATTCAAAGTCTTGCTAGCATAATATATGACATGAGGTTCCTTGTCTTTTCTTTGCCCTAAAACAGCCCCAACCACAAAATCACTAGCATCACACATCAGTTCAAATGGTAAAGACCAATCAGGAGCTTGTATGATTGGTGCAGTTGTCAACAACCCTTTAAGCTTTTCAAAAGCTTCTTGACATTTTGATGTCCAATCAAATGGGACATCTTGTGACAACAAGTTACACAATGGTTTGGCAATGGTACTAAAAGAATGAATGAATCTTCGATAAAAACCAGCATGTCCTAAAAAGGATCTCACATCTTTCACAGTCTTAGGGGTAGTTAATTTTTGAATGACTTCCACTTTTGACTTATCTACCTCTATCCCTTTTGAAGAGACAATGTGACCTAAAACAATGCCATGTGTCACCATAAAATGACACTTCTCCCAATTGAGTACAAGATTGCTCTCTTTACACCTTTCAAGAACTTTTTCTAGATTCATTAGACACAACTCATAAGAATCCCTATAAACTGAAAAATCATCCATGAAAACTTCTAAAATTTTTTCCACCATGTCACTAAAGATACTCATCATACACCTTTGAAAAGTGGCTGGTGCATTACACAAACCAAATGGCATTCTTCTATAAGCATAAGTACCAAAAGGACAAGTGAAAGTGGTTTTTTCTTGGTCTTTTAAAGAAATCTCAATTTGGTTGTAACCTGAGTATCCATCTAGAAAACAATAGAAAGCTCTTCCAGCTACTCTTTCAAGCACTTGGTCTAAAAATGGAAGCGGAAAATGGTCCTTCTTAGTCACCATGTTCAATTTACGATAATCAATGCACATACGCCATCCAGTTTGGATTTTAGTTGGTACCAACTCATTATTTTCATTCTTCACTACCGTGACTCCAGATTTTTTTGGGATAACTTGGGTTGGACTAACCCATTTTGAGTTTGCAATAGGGTAAATGATACCTGCATCAAGTAGCTTAAGCACTTCACCTCTCACTACTTCCTTCATGTTTGGGTTCAATCGTCTTTGCATTTGCCTCACAGATTTAGCCTCTTCTTCAAGATAGATTCTATGTGTATATAAAAGAGGGCTAATTCCTTTCAAGTCAGTAATTTTCCACCCAATTGCTTTCTTGTGTTTTCTCACCACTCTCAAAAGTTTTTGTTCTTGCTCTATGCTAAGTTTTGATGAGATCACAATAGGATATGATTCATCTTCCCCTAAAAATGCATACTTAAGATCACTCGGTAAAGGCTTCCTTTCTAGTTTATCAGGCTGTACAAGAGATTCCTCAACTTTCACTTGGGGTGAAATCAAAGGCTCAAATGATGGGGTCCATTGACCTATTGACATAATAGGCATTGGATTTAGATAAGTCTCGAGTTCTCTTACTTCCTCATCAACACATTCCAAAGAACAAAATCTTTCATCATGAATTAAAGTTCTCTCCAATGGATCCTTGATCCACACTCTCTCAAAGTGTTCTTGACAAACTGTTTGGATGAAATCTACCTCTCTAATGTCCTCATGTTCCTCGATTTGTTTGGAGACATTGAATATGTTCATCTCCACAGTCATAGTCCCAAAAGACAATTTCATCACCCCATTCCTACAGTTAATTAAGGCATTGGATGTAGCTAGGAATGGTCTCCCTAAGATGACTGGGATGGGGGCATTAGAACCTTGAATTGGTGCGGTGTCTAACACTACAAAATCAACAGGAAAGTAGAATTTATCTACTTGGACCAACACATCCTCAACGATACCCCTGGGAATCTTGATTGACCTATCAGCTAATTGAAGGGTGATTCGAGTAGGCTTGATTTCTCCTAAACCTAATTGTTCATAAACAGTGTAGGGTATTAAATTCACACTCGCTCTTAAATCCAACAAAGCTTGATCTATCTTATGACTTCAATAATGCATGAAATGGTAGGACAACCAGGATCTTTGTATTTGGGAGGGGTCTTAAACTGGATGATGGCACTAGCATGTTCAGTCAGAAAAGCTCTTTCTTTCACATTCAATCTCCTTTTGACTGTGCATAAATCCTTAAGAAACTTTGCATAAGATGGAACTTGTTTAATTGCATTAAGGAGTGGAATATTGACTTTCACTTGTTTGAACAATTCATAGATTTCTGAGTTCATAAGATCTTGTTTAGGTTTCCCTAACCTTTGTGGAAATGGTGCTCTAGGAACAAATTCTAAATCACTCATTTTGACTCCAATTTTTCTTGAATCATCTCTTTTCTCACTCATCTCTTTCTCATTTATCTCACCTTCTTTGTCACTCAAACTCTCATTTGTCACTTGTGTTTTGATTCCCTCTTCACTTTCCCTAGATTTCTCCTCTACAATACCTTTAGGAATCCTAAAACCTACACCTTTGTCAACAATCTTTCCACTTCTAAGGGTAGTGATGGCTTGGACTTGTTCATGGTTTGAAGGTTCACTAGGTGAGGATTCACTCATGTGTACCTGACCTCTAGGATTGGGCATTGGTTGAGCTGGGATTTTTCCCTTCTCTTGAATGCTTAGTGATTGAGTCAACTTAGTTAGTTGACTTCGAATGTCATCTAAGGTCCTATTGGTCTGGTCTTGGAATTTGTAAACTTGGTTATTGATTCCTCCTTGCGTTTGCATGAATTGTTGAAGAGTATCCTCTAAGGATCTCTTATGAGGTGGTTGGTATGTGTTATGTGTGGGAGCATGAAATGGTTGGGGTGGAGGTTGAAATGTTTGAGGTACTGAAGAGCCCTCATTTCTCCATCCAAAATTTGGGTGGTTCCTCCATCCAGGATTATAGGTTTCAGAATAGGGATTGCCTACTTGGTTTGGAAATGGCTTTCTAACATTACTTGAATCAGAAGTTTGGCCATATAGCACTTCCTTGAAGGCTGGAATGGTAGGACACTCAGTTGTCCTATGCCCTTTGCTCTCACAAACAACACAACTTTCATCTTGTTGTTCACTTATGACATGCACTTTTTTAATCTCAAGAGACTCTACTTTCCTAGCCAATAAGGCTAATCTAGCATTGAGGTCATCAGTCTCTTTCAATTGAAACTTCCCACTTGAATGAGAAATGGTGTTTCTAGACTTAACATGACCTGGGAGAGAAGTCTCCCATTGCTTTGTGTTTTCAGCCAATTGATCAAAAAAATCAAAGGCCTCACTTGGTTCTTTGTCATAAAACTCACCATTACACATGGTTGACACTAGCTTTTTAAAATCTGCGGTAAGAGAGTCATAAAAGAAACTCACTAACCTCCACATCTCAAAACCATGATGAGGGCATGCATTTAACAAGTCTTTGAACCTTTCCCAAGCTTGGTGAAATGACTCATTTGGACTACAAGAAAAATTCATCATTTGACATTGTAAAGCTGCTGTCCTATGAGTGGGGAAGTATTTTTTCAAAAATTCAGCTTGTATTTCTCTCCATGTACCTATAGACCTAGGACGCAAGTAGTTTAGCCAAATCTTGGCTTTATCCTTTAGAGAGAATGGGAACAATTTAAGCCGAATGGTTTCCTCTGTGCATGTTCTATCAATAAAAGTATTACATACCTCTTCAAAGTCTTTAATGTGTATGTATGGATTTTCAGAATCCATACCATGAAATGTGGGAAGAAGTTGAATCATGCCCGGTTTCAAATTGAAAGCTTGTTGGTTAAGAGGTAAGATAATACACGAAGGTGTACTTTGTCTAGCCGGGTGAAGATACTCTCTAAGAGTTTGAAAATTAGGTTGATCATTGAATTGTGGAGGTCCATTACCTTGAACACTCCCTTCACCCTCTACATCTTCAACATTAGCCATGATAAAATAATAATAATAAAAATAATAATAATATAACAATTATATGAAAATGAAAGGAAAGGAAAGAAAAAAAAATGCAAATAAAAGTAATAGCTCAAAAATAAAAATACAACAAATTAAGAAATTCACTCTCCAACTAATAAACACTATTAACAACAATAAACATTAAAAGATAATTATAAGAAGCTTGAATAAAAAGGCGGTGATACCGGCCAAGCACTTTAGACAATAAATATAAGAAAAATAACAACAATAAACATTAAAAAATAATTATAACAAGCATGAATAAACAAAAGGCGATAATACCAACCAAACACTTTAGACAATAAATATAAGAAAAATAACAACAATAAACATTAAAAGATAATTATAACAAGCATGAATAAAAAAACAAAGGCGGTAATACCGGCCAAACACTTTAGACAATAAATAAAAATAAAACAACAAAATAAAATGAAATAAACAAGAAAAATATTAGAAACTAATAAGAATAGACAATAAAAGAAAAATGGTTGAACCAACCAAAATCCAACAATTAATAGTCCAGTCCACTTTCCAATATCCAAAATGTTAAGGTCAATTTTTTTTTTGAGGCGATGTAGCAATTAACTCGGTAAGATCAAAGTCATGTCCACAGAGAGCTAGATTTGGAAATTAAGCTAAGTAACAAAAAAAACTCAAGAGAAATTAAATTAACAATAACTTGGTTGAAAATAATTGATGGATTTGTTTTTAAAGATAAAAAAAAATGTAAATAGATTTTAAATGACAAGAAAAAGTAAGTCTTGGTCCAAATCAATTTTAATAGTGATGTATTGGTGATTTCTTCAAAATATATAAGATAACTCAACCTAATATCAACGATAGTGATATTAGATCGGAAGATATTATATATAAGATAACTCAACCTAATATCAACGATGGTGATATTAGATCAGAAGATATTACAATGAAGATTAGAAAGATGAAGATTGATTATTGCTTAAGAATGAACAAGTACTTTCATATTAAGTAAGACATTGAATCAAGCAATCTCTATACCAAAACTAAAGTTTGTGCATAAAAATTCAAGATTATAACATTACCTAAATGATTTCTAAAATTTCTTTACAATAATAAATCATTCATGAAGAAAATAAGAAGATAAACATTAAGATACATTCATATCCTAAAGAACTCACCTCAATCACCATTATCCTTGATTTGGATCCAAGAAAGAGTTTAGCCAACCATGATTATATATAAGAACACTTCAATAAACATGAAAGAACTTGAATCCAACTGAAATAATAAGTTTTACAAACTAAAGAACCGAAATCTATAAAGAAGAACACAATACAATTTCAGAAAAAATTCGGACACAAATCTGACTCTAACTTTAGACAGCAATTCGACCCTCTTAGAAGCTTTTTTTGGAGAAGTCTATTAGAGACATATTTATAGGCAATTCTGTCACCTTTCCAGATCATTAAAGAATAGCTCATTGGGACACCTGAGTCAAACGTTATGGGCAAAACACCGAAAGGTGTTCTGAAAAATCAAATCAAGACAGCTTTACAACTACTTTGGTGCACGTTTTTCTTCCTCATTTATGAGGTGTCTCCTTCTTCTTTTTGACCCAAAATAATGTTAAAATATCCCCTCCAGCTTTCCATCCATGTGCTTGCCTTCTTGGATCAATGGATTACCCAAAATAAATCAATTGTTATTTGTTGTGTGGACATGTAAGATCATGGATTGTGTTTGGGTTGGTTTGAAGGTTGATTTGGGGTTGATTTAGGGCTGATTTGGGGCTGATTTTGGGCTGAATTTGAGCATCAAATAAGTATACAAATGTACTTATTATTTGGGCTAAGATTGACATTGAAACCTTGAGTGTTTAATGGTTGAAGTTTGCACACAACATAAGGCAAGTTTGGGCTTGAAATAAATCATATGATATTCTTTTCTAGAATTAGAATAAAATTGATTTTTGGGACAAATTTGGAGCACTTATTTGAACCAAGATTTGCTTCAATCTTCAACTAAATGTCTCTTCAATTCTTTGTTCTGAATTCCGACGTTGAATTTTCTGAATTAATTCATTTAAGCTCCAAAAACCTATCAAAACATTAAAACAAACTTCATTACTAAAAAACACATCAATTATTATAAAAACAACCAAATAAAAATAATAAATACATATGTAAAATAAGAGACTTAATGACACTTTTGATGCACAATCACCTCCTTTGTGTGTGGATTCCAATTGAATAATAAGAGTTTATAATATACTTGTTTGACATACCATTAGTGGAACCTCTAACCTTGACATTTGTTATTATTATTGTTTAATCCTTACATTAATTTTCCATCTCCAAGTTCTCATCATCTTCTTTTTCTTCTCTTTCTTTATTATTATTATTATTATTATTATTATTATTATTATTATTATTACAACTACTACTACTACTACTACTACTACTACTACTACTACTACTACTACTACTACTACTACTATTATTATTATTATTATTATTATTATTATTATAGTTATTATTGTTATTGTCATTGTTGTTATTATTGTTATTACTATTATTATTGTTGTTATTATTATTATTGTTGTTGTTGTACTATTGTCGTTTATAATTTGTACAATTAACCTCCCTGTGGTTCGACCCCGGTCTTGCCGAGTTATTTATTACTTCGACACTCCTGCACTTGGGAGAAGACATCAATCTTTTAGTCGTGTCAGGTATCCTCATCATTTTCAAAAAGTATGGTCGAAGAAGATAATCAGTCGCTTCATAATGAGAATAGCCAAGTTAAAACACTTAGAGACCACATGAATCCTACAAGAACAAGTGCACCATCATGGATAATTTTCCCTTCTAATGCATCTCACTTTAATTTTTAGCTAGACATTATTTAACTTTTATTTTCTTTTCATGATCTAAAAAATTCATACTTGCATTTGAGAGAATATGAAGAAGTTTGTAACACCTATAATGACTTAAATTGTAGCATGAACACCATCAGATTAAAGCTTTTTCTTCTTTCATTAAAAGATAAAGCTAAAACATGGCTACAAAATTTAAGACCAGGATCCATTCGCGCTTGTGATGAAATGCAACAACAATTTTTGAAGAAGTTTTTCCCATCTCATAGAACAAACTCTTTCAAGAGACAAATCACCACTTTCACTCAAAAACCAGGAGAAACATTTTACAAATGTTGGGATAGGTATCGAGACTTGCTTAGTACTTGCCCTCATCATGGTTTTGAAACATGGAGATTGGTTTCACATTTCTATGAAGGGTTAACACCTAAAGATAGGCAAATGGTTGAATTGATGTGCAATGGAACTTTTGAAGATAAAGACCCTGATGAAGCAATGGAGTACTTAGACTTGTTAGCTGAAAAGAAGCAATGGAGTACCTAGACTTCCTAGCAGAAAATACTCAAAATTGGGACACTACAAATACTTATGAGGCACCAGGAAAAACTCAACCTCATACATTTAATGGAAGTACATACAACCTTAGGGAAGATCATGACCTCCAAGCTAAATTTGCATCTTTAGCTAGAAAAGTCAAGGTATTAGAATTAAAAAGGAGTGGTCAATTAAAATCTGTTCAAGACATTATGTGCCAAATCTGTGAAATGAATGAACAAGCAACCAATGACTGTCCAACTTTACCTTCTTTTAATAAATGCCTCTATGAACAAGTCTATACTTTAAACAGTTTTTGAAAGCCTATTCATAACCCATACTCTCAAACATATAACTCTGGTTGGAGAAATCACCCAAATTTCAGTTGAAAGAGTGGTAATGCACAAACTTCACAGCCACCATTTCAAACACACCATAATTTTTAAAATTCTCTTGGATATGCACCTCTTTATACTCCACCTCTTAGAAGAAATCTTGAGGAAACATTGCATGCTTTCATTGAAAAGCAGGAGACAATCAACACTCAAAATGCTTAAACCATGGTAGATCTAAATAATGCTCTTGCAAAATTCACATTTACTCTCAGTTTTTAAGAGAAAGGTAAGTTTCCATCTCAAACACAATAAAATTCCAAGGGGCAATACAATGCAAATGCAAGTAGTTTCGGAAACCATCATATAGATCAAGTGAAATCAGTCATCACTCTTTGTAGTGGTAATGTTATTGAAAAACACACTCTTAAATCATGTGAGAAAGATATTGAGTTAATCTTTGTGGGTAAGGAAGGGGTTAAAGCTAAACATTGCAAAGAAAAGACTGATTCCCTATCAGCACTTTCATTTCCTCATGCCATGACCAAATAAAGAAAAAACAATCACAACTTTAAAATCTTTGAAACTTTTAAATAGGTAAGGATCAATATACCTTTGTTGGATGCTATTAAATTGGTACCTTGTTATGCTAAATTTTTAAAATATTTGTACACTGTGAAGAGAAAACTGATTATGAAAAAGAAAGCCTTTTTAGTTAAATAAGTATCATTCTTTAGAACAATAATGTTTTAAAATATAAAGACCCTGATTGTCCTACAATTTCTTACTTTATTTGAGAACATAAAATTAAAATAGCGTTACTTGATCTTGAAGCTAGTGTGAATTTAATTTCATAACCAGTCTTTTAGAGTCTCAATCTAGTTGAGTTAAAACCAACATCTATAACTTTTTTACTTGCTAATAGATTTGTAAAGATGCCTAGAGGAATAATTGAAGATGTGTTAGTATAAGTTAAGAAATTCATTTATCCTATAGATTTTATTGTTTTCGATACACAAATTATTGAAGCATGTAATTTCATTCATGTTATATTAGGATGTTCATTTCTTGCAACTTCTAATGCATTGATTAATTATAAGAATGGAGTGATGAAGTTCTCATTTGGAAATATGACATTAAAGATGAATATTTTCAACATTTGTAAGCAATCTGGAGATAATAATGATTTATAGGAAGTGGACTTTATTGAAAAATTAGTTCATGATCAATTTGAAACTATTTCCTGTGAAATTGAGTTTAATGAATTTGAGAATTTGCAAATGGTTTATTTTCAGGAAGAATCAAAAGCAAGTAATTGGAGACCACAAATTAAAGAATTGCCACCATAATCAATTAAGTCTATTCCTTCAAGTGTTGAACCACCAAAACCTAATTTGAAGTAGTTACCATTCAATCTTAAATACTCATTTTTTGGAGAAAATGAAACTTTTCTAGCAATAATTTCTTCTAAACTTAATGCAAAATAAGAAGGTAAGTTATTATAAATTCTAAAAATACATAAAAAATATATTAGGATGGACCATAACTGACATAAAATGAATTAGTCCTTTGATTTGCACACATATAATTTATTTAAAGGAAAATACTAAATTTTTTAGAGAAATGCAACAAAGGCTTAATCCTAATATGAAAGAAGTAGTGAGGAATGAAGTTATAAAACTTTTAGATAATGAAATCATTTATCCTATTTCTGATAGCAAATGGGTAAGTCTTACCCAAGTTGTACCCAAGAAATTTGGAGTCACTATGATAACAAATAAGAAAAATGAGTTAATTCCAACTACGACTGTTACTGGTTGGAGCATGTGCATTGACTATAGGAAAGTTAATTTATTGACTAGAAAAGATTATTTCGCTTTACATTTTATGGATAAAATCCTAGAAAGAGTTGCAGGTCATGAATTTTATTATTTTCTAGATGACTATTCAGGTTATAATGAAATTGAAATTGCATTGGAAGATCAAGAGAAGACTACTTTCACATGTCTGTTTGGTACTTTTGCATATCGAAGGATGTCTTTTGGATAATGTAATACACCACCACCTTTCAAAGATGCATGCTTTAGCATATTCAGTGATATGATTGAATGTTTTCTTGAAAATTTTATGGATGATTTTTTTATTTTTAACGATTCATTTGATGATTGTTTGACTAACTTAAAAAAGGTTTTGAGCAGCAGTGAAGAGAAGAATCTTGTGCAGAATTGAGAAAAATAACATTTTATGGTAACAAACGACATTATACTTGGTCACATAGTTTCATCGAAAGGAATTGAGGTTGACAAATCTAAATTCGAGTTAATTACCAACTTGCCAACACCAAAATCTGTTAAAGATGTTAGATCATTCTTAGGACATGCTGGTTTTCATTGAAGGTTTATCAAAGATTTTAGTGTCATATCTAGGCCATTGTGTAATCTTCTAATAAAGAAAAATGTTTTTGAATGGACTTAACAATGTGAAAAAAGCCTTTTCTAAACTTAAAAGCTTGCTTACTTTTGCTCTAGTCATTCAGCCTCCTGATTGGTCATTACCTTTTGAAATAATGTGTGATGCTAGTAATTATGTCATAGGTGCTATCTTAGAATAAAGAAAAGATAAGAAACCTAATGTGATTTATCATGCAAGTAAAACTTTAAATAGTGCTCAAATGATTACACTACCATTAAAAAAAATAATTTGCAGTAGTATTTGCATGTGAAAAGTTTAGATCTTATCTTGTTGGCTCACCTGTTGTCATTTTTAGTGATAATGCAGCTTTGAAATATCTTCTTTTAAAAAAGAATTCTAGGGCTAGATTGGTATAATAGATTTTTCTACTTCAAGAATTTGATATCACAATCAAAGACAAGAAAG
Organism: Populus euphratica; assembly: GCF_000495115.2. Classification (NCBI taxonomy): domain Eukaryota; kingdom Viridiplantae; phylum Streptophyta; class Magnoliopsida; order Malpighiales; family Salicaceae; genus Populus; species Populus euphratica. The sequence goes on from NW_011501225.1 coordinate 20,653, forward strand.
GCACCAAAAATGTTGTCGGCGATCATTTGTTAAGATTGACAACAGATTCGAGATTTAACATGACACCAATTGATGACTACTTTCCTAATGAATCCTTATTTTATGTTTCTCTAATGCCTTGGTTTGCTAATATTGTTAATTTTCATGTTTTAGGATATTTTCTAGATCATTGGACTACCTAAGATAAAAGAAAGTTCTTGAACGAAGTGAAGAACTTTTATTGGGATGACCCTTATTTATTCAAATATTGTCCTAATCAAATATTTCAAAGATGCATTCCTAACAATGAGGTATCTAGTGTCATTAAATATTGTTATTATGAGGCATGTGAAGGTCATTTCTCATAAAAAAAGACAACTACAAAAATCTTACAAAGCGAATTTTACTGGCCCACCATGTTTAAGGACTCACATGCATTCTGCAAAACTTGTGAAAATTGTCAAAATTTAGGATCTATTTCAAAACGTCATATAATGCCTTTAAATCCTATTCTTGTTATTGAGATCTCTGAGTGTTGGGATATATATTTCATGGGTCCATTTCCTCTATCATTTGGTTTCTTATATATATTAGTCATAGTAGATTATGTTTCAAAATTGATAGAGGCAATTCCAAGCTGAAAAAATGATTACAAAATAGTGATGAAGTTTTTGAAAGAAAATATTTTAAGTTGATTTGGAACCTCTTGAGCCATGATAAGTGATGGTGGAACATATTTCTGCAACAAGTCATTTGAATCTTTAATAAAGATATATGGAATCACATAAAAAGTTGCTACCCCTTATCACCCTTAGACAAATGGACTTCAAAACAACCTTTTTAAATCTAAGACTCCCATGAAAGTTATAGGTCTATATCTTACCTTTCCATCCATATCAAGTAGACTTAAATTCGAGATCTACAGCTCCAAATATGACCTAATTACCAAATAGTGTTTCAGTTTGGACTGCACCAGCATCTCTTTTTTAAGTTAGCCATCTCTTTGTCTTTTTAATTTTAGTACTTAAAATCATCAATCAATCCTTTTATTTATGTGATTGGCCTCCATGTAAAATGAACATTTACCACAAATTAAAGGTATCTTATATTATTAGATATGTTATTATAAAATATGCTTTAGTTAATATTGATACTTCAAGTGCAAAATGATAATATAAAACCTTGATAAAAATGTACTTTTAAGTATTAATCATTAATCTTCCTATGGTTTAACCTTGATTTTATCGACTTGTTTATTACTTCGACATTCCTGTATTTGAAAGAAGACATCAATCTTTTGGTCGTATCAATCTTCCTTAATGTTGTACATTCCTTCACTAGATTTATGAGGTTGAGTTTTACCTGGTGCCTCATAACTACCTATAGTGTCCTAATTTTGGTAGTAAGTCTAGTGACATGACTAAAAGATTGATGTCTTCTCCCAAGTGCAGGAGTGTCGAAGTAATAAATAACCCGGCAAGACCGGGGTCAAACCATAGGGAGGTTATTGTACCAAGTGTTATATAACATAAATCAAGATTAGTCATTTAACAAGCAAAGTATTAAAGAGTGAACAAGATAACAAATATAAAACATGTTAGTATCAAACATTAAAGTTCATATTAAGTTTACATTATACTTATTCTTACACCATTAGTGTAACCTTTTCACCTTGACATAATTAACTTAGCTAGACATAATGAAAGAAAGCAAAATAGATAAACAAAATAAGAACATAAAAGTTAACTAAGTAAAGGAAAGGAAATGAAAGGCATAAACTTAATATTAATGAAAACAAAGCATAAAAAATACAAAGAGAGAAAGGAAGAGCATGATCTTGATCTGGAAACCAAGATGCCTAAATTCATGGCAAATGCCTCCTTTTATAGGCCAAAATTAGGAACTATTGATTTGATGACTAATTGATAAGTGGGTGGCCAACTTTTGACTTGGTGACAATCTTTATCTTCTCTTGTCTGCCCAAAACGTCATTGATAACGTCAAAATTGGAGCCAGTTGCAAACATGAAAGTTGTAGGCAATTGTCTCAGCTTTCTTGTGTAAAAAATTCAGCTCATTTGGACTTCTAGAACTCCAGATATGGCCAAAATACCGAACAGTGCTCGGGCTGGAAGACAGATTCGGGCTTCTTTGTTGTTGCTACAATTTGGACTTGATAATGGCCTTTTTAGATCTTGGGCTCCATATGAAAGTTGTAGGCCTATGTCTTACCTTTCCATCCATATAAATTGGACCTAAATCTGAGATATATAGCTCTAGATATGACCCAATTACCGAACAGTGTTCCGGTTTGGATTGCACCGACATCTCTTTTCTAAGTTTGGCCATCTCTTTATCCTTGCAATTTAAGTTCTTAAAGTCATCAATCAATCCTTTCATTTATGTGATAGGCCTTCATTTAAAATGAACATTTACCACAAATTAAATGTATCTTATATTATTAGATATATTATTATAAAACATGCTTTGGTTAAGGAGTTATTGATACTTCAAGTGCAAAATGATGATATAAAACCATGATAAAAATACACTTTTAAGTACTAATCATCTAGGTACTCTATTAATTTATTAGGGTTTTTATCTTCAAAAATTTTATTGCACATTAATTCCACCATTTGTCTATCTTTAAGTGTTAAACTTTCATAAAAATATGAAACCAATCTCCATGTTTCAAAACTATGACGAGGGCAAGTATTAAGGAAGTCGCGATATGTATCCCAACATTGGTAAAATGTTTCTCCTGGTTTTTAAGTGAAAGTGATGATTTGTCTTTTGAAAGAGTTTGTTTTGTGAGATAAAAAAAACTTATTTAAAAATTAATGTTGCCTTTCATCCCAAGCACGAATGGATCCTGACCTAAGATTTTTTAGCCATATTTTAGTTTTATCTTTTAATGAAAAAGAAAAAAAGCTATAATCTGATGGTGTTCATGCTACAATATAAGTTATTATAAGTATTATAAACTTCTTCAAATTCTCTTAAATGCAAATATGAATTTTCTAGATTTAAGCCATAAAGAAAAAGGTAGAAGTTGAATAATGTCTAGTTTAAAATTAAGGTGAGATGCATCAAGAGGAAAAACTATACATGAGAATGCACTTATTCTTTTTGCATTCATGTGGTCTCTAGGTTTTCTAACTCGATTATTTTTATTATTCTCATTATAAAGTGACGGGTTATTCTCTTCGGCTATATTTTCCTAAAAATGATAAGGATACCCTACAAGGTCTATCACTTAATGTATGTGACCAAAGTCTCATGCATGTGTAGGAAGAGAATAAAATGGAAGAAAAAAGAAAAAGAGAAACAAAACAAAAGTTAGATAAAAGGAAAGAAAAGAAAAAACAATAAAATAAAATATATAATTTATATAGTAATTTACCTTTCCAAGCAACGATGCCAAAAACTTGACACGATAAAAAAATTGGTCTTCTCCTAAATGTAGGAGTGTCAAAGTAATAAATAACCCGGTAAGACCAAGGTCGAAACACATGGAAGTTAACTATATAAATTATAAGTGATGATGATGATAATGATGACGACGACAACTTTAAGATGTAAGATTAATGTGAAGATTAAACAATGATAAAAACAGTTGTCAAGGTTAGAGGGTCCACTAATGATGTTTCAAATAAGTATAATATAACTCTTTTTATTACTCAACTGGAAACACACACAAAGGAGATTCAAATCAGATTATTTGTCATTAATAACTCATTACAAATTATTAACATGATCATATTAATTATCTTATTTAAGTAACACCAATACTTTTAAATAATGTTAGGAATTCATGATGCTGACTTATGTTAACAACAAATCAAGTTTCTTTCATAGCACAGCTGTAGCTTATACCATATGGTTGGCTATGAAGAGTCAAGTATTTATTGTACCAAGTGTTATACAATACAGATTTAGACTAACCATTTAACAAGCAAGGTATTAAGAATTAATAAGATAAAAATAATAAGACATTTTAATAGCAAATTGTTTAGGATATAATTATAGAAGTCCATACTAAGTTTATATTATACTTATCGTAACACCATTAGTGAAACCTTTTCACATTGACATAATAAACTTAGCTAAACATAATGAAGAAGAGAAACATAAATAAATAAGAGAAAAATATAAACAAGAGAAATCTAAAGAGATTAATGAAAGAAAAACTTAAGCATTACAAAAATCTAAAGAGAAAGAGCAAGAACATGATCTTGATCTAAAAACCAAGATGCTTAAATGCATCGCAAATGCCTCCTTTTTATAGGCTAAAATTCATAACTATTGATTTGATGAATAATTGTTGAGTGGGTGGCCACCTCTTGACTTTGTGATCATTTTTATTTTCTTGTCTACTAAAAACATCATTGCTAACATCAAAATTTGAATAGATAGTCTTCATGAAAGTTCTGAGAAATTATCTTAGCTTTCCAACATAAACAGAATAGGTGCATTTAGACTTCTAAAACTCGAATATGGGTAAAACACTGACTTTTCTATTGTTGTTGTAATTTGAACTTAAAAATGGCCTTTTTGAATCTTGAACTCTATGAAAGTTTTAGACCTATGTTTAGCTTCTTATCTATATAGAGTAGACCTAAATACAAGATCTATAACTCTAGTTATGATCTAATAACTGAATAGTGTTCCAATTTGGACTCTGATTAGTACTTAAAAGTGTATTTTTTATCAAGGTTTTATGTCATCATTTTGCACTTGAAGTATCAATAACTCCTTAACTAAAGCATGTTTTATAATAATATATCTAAAAATATAAGATACCTTTAATTTGTGGTAAATATTCATTTTAAATGCAGGCCTATCACATAAATGAAAGGATTGATTGATGACTTGAAGAACTTAAATTGCATGGATAAAGAGATGGTCAAACTTAGAGAAGAGATGTCGGTGCAATCCAAACCGGAACACTGTTCGGTAATTGGGTCATATCTAGAGCTATAGATCTCAGATTTAGGTCCAATTTATATGGATGGAAAGGTAAGACATAGGCCTACAACTTTCATATGGAGCCCAAGATCTAAAAAGGCCATTATCAAGTCCAAATAGTAGCAACAACAAAGAAGCCCGAATCTGTCTTCCAGCCCGAGCACTGTTCGGTATTTTGGCCATATCTGGAGTTCTAGAAGTCCAAATGAGCTGAATTGTTTACACAAGAAAGCTGAGACAATTGCCTACAACTTTCATGTTTACAACTGGCTCCAATTTTGACGTTATCAATGACGTTTTGGGCAGACAAGAGAAGATAAGGATTGTCACCAAGTCAAAAGTTGGTCACCCACTTATCAATTAGTCATCAAATCAATAGTTCCAAGACATAGGCCTACAACTTTCATGAAGATTGAATTATTGAACCTTGTGAGAAAGATGATGAGTCAATCTCTAAGAGTAAGGAAGGGGTTGAATCTGAACATTATAAAAAAAAGACTGATTCCCCT
>NW_011501225.1:29093-31636 GCF_000495115.2 Populus euphratica
TTATTGTTGTTGTTGTTGTTGTTGTTGTTGTTATTATTGTTGTATTATTTTTATCTGTAATTTATACAATTAACCTCCCGTGGTTCGACCCCAGTCTTGCCGGGTTATTTATTACTTCGACACTCCTGCAGTTGGGAGAAGACATCAATTTTTTAGTCGTGTTAGACTCAACCAATATCTCTTTTCTATTTTAAAACCTATCTTTGTCTTTTTAATTTTAGTAGTTAAATACATCATTCAAATCTTTGATTAATGTGATAGGCCTGTATTTAAAATCAACATTTACCATAAATTAAAGATATATTATATTATCAAACTTTTTTATTATAAAACGTGCTCTAGTTAAGGAGTTATTGATATTTCAAGTGCAAAATGATGATATAAACCTTGATAAAAATACACTTTTAAGTAATAATCATTTCCTTAAGAGTTATGGATTCCATTCACTATAAGGAGTCCTTTTTATTGGGAACTTATATGGCAGCCTTTGGGTTAGTTATTTAACATGGACTCCATATCAAACAAGAAGAATTAATTGGTTAGAAATTAATTTTTATTTTACAAGTCATTAGGCTTTTGTTTAACAGCAATTATTTTTCTTGGGTATTTTTCACTATGTGCAAAAAAAAGGTGAAAAATGATTTTAGACTATTTTTTTATTTTTTTATTTCTAAACCTTATGCGATGAAAGAGTGTATATCTGATCCATTAGTTTTAGGGTTTTATTTTTAAAAGTATAAATACTCTTTATAAGGTTAAAATATTAAGACTTGATAATTTAGTGCTACCAAATTTATTTATCTTGTGTAAGAGAGATGATTTTCAGTTTTGAAAGAACCAGAAGATGATGATTGAGAAGTAAAAGGCGTAGTGAGAACAATTAAGTGAAAAGCCTTGAATTATATGAAACACAAGAGTTGTGAGGATATATTTTTAATTGCTAGTAATCAATCTTTACATATTCAAAGATGTCTAAAAATCATGAGTTCGCGACACCTAAAGCATATAAGACCTTTTAGATGTAAGCTTTCACCCAGCAACTTGAGTTTCTTAGTAGGGTGATGAATGTAAACCTTGGTTTAAAAACAAATATTATGGTACAAATATATGTTTAGGTTGACTGCTTTATGTTGTTGAAGTTTTTTAAATTTACTCCTTTAATGTAAATGAATAACATTTTAATTAAGGAGGCTTGATTAAATGTAAGGATGAAATTGAAAGAGTGGAAAACTAATTACACTAATTAAACTAAAAGAAAAGTGTGGGATTCCATATGAAAATACAAGAAACATAGGATCATAGGAGTAAATAAGAAAAATTTATTGTTATATAAGCATAATTGTGTTCTTCAAGAACACATTAGTGTCTGACAACAAAGAAAAAAAGGAGAAAACAATTATAAGGAAAACCAAATAAATTCATCCTAAAAACAAAAAAAGAGAGATTGATTAAGTAATCAAAGTTTGTTAGAAAGAGATTTGTACATAAAAAATTAGTAAATTCAAGGTCTAAATCCTTGAATATTTAGGATAAGGGATTATTAGAGAGAAGGAAGAAAAGTGAGGATAAGGGTATTTTTTTCAAGCTTTCAATCTTTCTTTTTCCTTGAGTTGGGAGGTAAGAAACTTCTCAAAAACTATTGATTGAGAAGTTTTGTGCGAGTGTTAAATTGAAAACTTTAGGGTGCAGGGATGTTTGAAATTGTATTTTAGGGTGTTAGATTATATGTTTTGATTGTTGAATTATGTTGACTTATGTACAAAATAATTCGGTCATAACTCAATATGAACGAATTGAAGAAAAACGCATTCTTCCTATTAGACAAGGATTTCAATCAAATAGGAGAAAATTAGTGATTGAATTATTTAATGGCATTGATAAATTAATTGTGTAAAATTATGTCAATTGAATGAATAAGGCATGGTAAAGTGATTGGATCAATTGAAAGAAAAATAGAATATTTATGCATAAGGAGAAATTTCAGCTAAGACACAAAAAATTTAATTAAAATGGTTAATATACCATGAAATGTGGTTATTAACATGTTAAATAAATTATTGATTGATGAATAAATGATTAATTTCAAAGAAATTCCAAATGGACTATTATTTCCTTGTCTATGCATAATTTCATAAAAAAAATAAAAGATTCATGAGTTCTCATCTTTAAGTTGAAAATTGAGTTATGATTGTGAAATAGAAATTTGGATTATATGTTAATGAGGATTTAAAATTTATACAACATACATGTTATTATAGGTGAGATCGCGAGTACCATTCAACAATAGAGAATGGTTAGTAAAGTGCAAGTTTCAAGTTGGTGTTTGATAAGTATTTAAAAATGTATTTTTATCAAGGTTTTATATTATCATTTTGCACTTGAAGTATCAATAACTACTTAACTAAAATATGTTTTATAATAACACATCTAATAATATAAAATAACTTTAATTTGTGGTAAATGTTTGATTAGTACTTAAAAGTGCATTTTTATCATAGTTTTATATCATCATTTTGCACTTGAAGTATCAATAACTCCTTAAC
>NW_011501225.1:37622-38408 GCF_000495115.2 Populus euphratica
GTCTTGCTGGGTTATTTATTACTTCGACACTCCTGCACTTGGGAGAAGACATCAACCTTTCAGTCGTGTCAATGTTCATTTTAAGTACAGGCATATCACATAAATGAAATGATTAATTGATGAGTTTGAGAACTGAAATTTAAAGGATAAAGAGATGGCCAAACTTAGAAAATAGATGCTGGTGTAGTCCAAACTGGAATACTATTCAGTAATTGAATCATATCTAGAGCTGTAGATCTCGAATTTAGGTCTCCTTTATATAGATGGAAAGGTAAGACATAGGTCTACAACTTTCATGGAGTCCAAGATTTAAAAAGGTCATTTTCAAGTTCAAATTATAGCAATAATGTAGAAATCCGAATTTATCTTGTAGCCCGAACACTATTTAGTGTTTAGCCCATATCTAGAGTTCTAGAAGTCCAAATACCCCAATTGTTTTTCCTGGAAAGATGAGACAATTTCAAATTTTCAAGTGGTTCCAATTCTGACATTATCAATGATGTTTTGGGCAGACAAAAAAAGATAAAAATTGTCACCAAGTTAAGAGTTAGTCACCTACTCATCAATTAGTCATCAAATTAATAGTTCCCAATTTTAGCCTATAAAAGGAGGCATTTTCTATGTATTTAGACATCTTGGTTTCTAGATCAAGATCATGCTCTTGCTTTCTTGCTTTGCATTGCTTATGTTTTGCTTTTATTAATATCAAGTTTATGCATTTCATTTCCTTTTCTTTACTTAGTTAACTTTTATCTTATTTATGTTCTTATTTTGTTTATTTATTTT
>NW_011501225.1:38479-52545 GCF_000495115.2 Populus euphratica
CTATACTATACTTGTTTGAAATACCATTAGTGGATCCTATACTATACTTGTTTGAAATACCATTAGTGGATCCTATACTATACTTGTTTGAAATACCATTAGTGGATTCTCTAACCTTGACATCTGTTGTTATAATTGTCTCATCCTTATGTTAATCTTCTATCTTAAAATTCTCATCAACTTCTTCTTCTTCTTTATTACTACTACTACTACTACTATTGTTATTATTGTTACTATTATTGTTGTTATTGTTGTTGTTGTATTATTATTGTGTTATCTATAATTTATACAATTAACCTTCCTGTGATTCGATCCCAGTCTTGTTGGGTTATTTATTACTTTAACACTCCTGCACTTGGGAGAAGACATCAATTTTTTCGTCATGTTATTGTTAGACTCCATAACATTTTTTATTCTTTATTCAAAGTTAAGCATGTTATTGAAATCTCATTTAATTTCAAATTCATGTTCTAGAATAACATTTTGAGCTAGTTATTATAGTTTAAGGACTAATGCTTGGTTTGGGCATATCGAGTTAGTTCATTTGATTTAACTAAGCCCGGTTTGGGCATGTCAACATAGTTATTCTGATTTAGTGACTAGCACTCAAATTGAGAATGAAAAGCTAGTTATCTCGATATAAGGACTGGCACTTGGATTGGAGTAATGCAAATAATTACCCTAGATAAGGTTGTTTAATAAGATTGATTTGAAAATTGATTATCATCAAATTAAGATGAAAGAAGGAGATGGAGGAAAAATTAACTTTAAAACTAAATATGAATTGTTTGAATTGTTAGTCATGTTGTTTAGTCTAACTATTGCATATAGTAATTTAATGAGATTGATGAATCATATATTGTGAGAATTTATAGGTAGCTTTATTATTGATTACTTTGATGATATTCATAGTAAGAATCTAGGTGAGTATATTGAGAATTTATGATTTCTCTTTAATATGTTATAAAAAAATCGTTATGTGTTGTTAATCTATTAAATTAAAAAAACATTCATTATTTAAAATAGTTTATGGTTGAACTCTACTAGATTTGATTTCTTTATTTGTTGATGAAATGATTAGACTTAATAATAATAAAAAAAACACTAGTGAAGAAAAAGCCTGCTTAAAAATATATGACATGTTGAGAAAAATAAAAAAATAAAAAATATGCATCCCAAGTAAACAAAAGATAAAAGAGTTGTGGGCTAGAAAATTGAGTTTGGAAGGTTTCATGGAAGTGGAAAATAAAAGTTGATGGTTAGAAAAGATGACACATTCAGACTTTGATTTCTTATGAACTCTAGAGGAGGAAGTGTAAAAATGAATAAGTGATCATCCTTTATTTAAAAACTCAATATTTTTATTTTTGAGCATAATAGATTTTGGTAACGCTGCGCGTGTGTGTATGAGATAAAGCCATTTCAATTTATTTTATCATCTTATCATCCAAGCTTCCGATCCCTTGAGTAAGAATGAAAAATGCAGGGCCATAGCTTTGAGGGCATAATATGATTACTGATTCACACGACATGTTGTGATTGAAGTTTGTTTTTCTTCCTTGGTCAAGTTTGTGTTTTTCCTTCTTATACCTCAGACATTTTTCCAACATTATATTGTTTTGACCGATTAAGTTTGCAGGACTTAACCTGTCTCAAGCCATGGATACAAGCAAGAAGTTCGATGCAATTAAGCTGCCATATGTCGAGAGGGGTGGCCAGGTGATGAGAGTTTTGAAAAAACGATTCATTTTTGCTTTCGTGTGAGAGAATTTCTCGTCACCCAATGATAACTCACTATTGAATTATTAAATGGAAAAGGTAATATCTGTTGGGTGGTCAAGTAACGGTTTTATGATTATTTATTTAGAATTTAAGAAGAGTGTAATATGCTGATGTGACAAGTGCTGCTATCTATCAGCTCAACTGCTCATTTAACACAACGACCTTCGGTCTAACCGCTTCTTGAATTTAATGTGGCAGAAGGGTCCATGGGATATAAATATATATATATATTAATTTGATCTTGGGGGCAAGGAGAAGGTAACTGGTGTGCTGGTGCTCAGCTATATATATATATATATATATATATTATTAATTTGCTCACCCTGTCACTGTGCTTCTTCTATTTTTTTATTTTGCTTCTCTGTTAGTTCATGGCAGCACTTTCTTCTACTCGTTCTGCTGATGAGAATATATTATTGAAGCAGCCACAACACTACGCGCTCTCTTCTTCCAATTCCGGAATCTGATTAAGTCCCCTTTAAACTAACAGGCGTGTTCGAGCCTCGAGCTCTTCTATTTTCCAACAAGAACACCTGTAAAAAACAAAAATACCTAAAGTTGCTTGCTCCAGCAAGGAGTATCACGAAAAAAGAAAAACATTCCCTCTCAGGTTAGGTGGTGTGCTTGAATCAATTTTTATTATTCTTTTAATGACAGGAAAGTTAGGTCCACCCTTCCAAATTTATCCAAGGCAGGCCATTATATTATATACAAGTGTCTTTTCATTGTCTGTTTCCAGAGCCGATAGAGGGTGACATTTGCGATGCAGTAGCTCGCGCACACATGGAAAAAAAAAAAAAAAACAACTAGAACAGGACAATCATAATATCTTTTTCTGGCAGTCAAAGGAGCAAACCTCAGTTTAAACACGACAGGTTCAGGAATTATAGACACAGATCAGCGCATCGATGTTCTTATAAGATAAAATTAACATGGGTGTCTTGGTCCAGGAAGATTGTGATTGGCTAGTTTCATGCTGAATTCATGAGTTCTTGAGAGTTAAAAAATCTTGAAAAACCTCTTGTGGTATATTAAATCACAAATATCTTGTGATGGGCTGTCATGCTTATTGCATTCCTTCATTGTTGTGCCAAAGAAAGCTATTTTTTTTTATCCCAATACTTACCCTCCATGACTTGATGCTTCTCTTCTCTGAAGCTTTTGGGGGCATTTAATTATTTCCTTTCTCTCTTTTGGCTTCAGAGGCAGGATAACGTTTATTTCTAATAATGAGTTTGCCTGCTGCTGATTCATATTGGTTTGTTGTTATCTTCGGTTGCAAGGGCTTGCATTTCTCAAGGCTAGCTTGCCAGAGAGAGGATACGGAAAGACGTTGAACTTTTAGCCTGTAAGTCCTCCCTGATCAATCGTTAATTTTTTATTATTGGTTTTCCTGTTGCGTATTGTCGAATTTTCCATATGATAAAGGAGAACAAAGACTGCCGTTTCACCTTTTCATGCATTCTGTGTTCAAGACTTCAAATTGCAGTATAATCCTCCTGCTTTTTGAAGGAATCTTCCTTCCTTCAATATATGGCTGCCTTTGTTCTACCGTTTTTGAATAACAATGGCCGGAATGTCATTTCCCTTCCTGTATAAATCACATTAAAAAACAATCTTTTTCTATAATGCAAGTCAATTAGGTGAATGTTACTTAATTTCTTCGGCATCAAAGCCTTAACTCTTGGCATAATACGAGCAATCATGCTTCATGCCTCAATCAACGTGAGTTCTCATTTTATTTCTTTCTTTATCTGAGTAATGTCCTTCTGCATACATCAGTAAGGACCCAAATTGTTCCCTTTTCTTCTTTTTGGTATATATTTGCTTCTTGCTTCTTTGGTTACAGATTAGAGTGGTCGCAGTGACAATGTTATGAAAACTCAATTTCTTAATTTTGTTCAATGCAGTGGAGGCATTGAAAGAAATGACTCTTTATAGAGAGATGTAACTGACTAATTACTTTGGAGACAGATCTAATGCCCTGTGAGATTTTTTTGTTTCTTTTTTAACTTGAACTGGCTTCTATGATGATCTGTTTTCATATTGACTTATTTTGCACTAGTTTTTGGGGAGCATTGCATGCACAGAACAATGTGTTTTTGCTGAAGCATACCACCAGCACTATTTGAAATTTTCTACTTTACATTGGGTATTGTTTGACAGCGGCCTCGGTTTGCTTGTATTTGGCCTCATTTTCCTTTTCTACCATGACTGTATTTAAAGTTTATAAAGGGGAATGATGATAGATGCTCTATCTCTGAAATTTATCGTGTAAGATGCTACCTATTGAGAAGAATATATGTAATTCTTTGTACCATCAAAGCTACCTCCTCAAGAAAGCAAGAAGCTCATCGACTTAATGAATCCTGCCTCTGACAATCTATTAATTCTGGTTTAGGTGGAAGAAGCAACAAGTACAAGTCGACTGAGCATCTAGTTACTAGTCCTTCAATCATTTCTGCACCAATTTTTCTTTCTTCTAGCATCATTTCAAGTAAGTTCTCCACTACCCTTCAAATCATTACGTATCATTCACCTAATTGCATATGTATCATCGAAGAATTAGATTATCCTGGACTTCTTAAGGAGGCAGATTGCGCAACAGCAAAAACACTCCATTCCAAAGAGGATTAGACATGGAGCATGTTGATGAAAGACAAGGTATGAATTTCACTACATGATATCCACTCCTGGAGCATAAATAAGATCCAACACAATATCTTATAATTTCTAAATGCTTAGGTATGAATTTCACTACTTGATATCAACTCCTGGAGCATAAATAAGATCCAACACAATATCTTATAACTTCTAAATGCTTAGAATTTGATAAATACTTTTTAGGATTTGACATGCTTTTGCATGTATAACTGATGTGTACATACTGCCAATCGGAGTGTGGTAATCGGTGAAGGATGAGGAGAAACTGAAAACGGATCCTCTTTGAGTAAAACATGTTACTCCAGTAACCTTCCCCTGCATTTATTAGTTTTACAAAATTATTCTTTCCCTCTTTAGTTTTATATCATTTGCACTGACAATATATACAACACGTCCAGCCAGTGAATCCACGTGTGGGTGTTCAGCCATGGCCAGTAAGCCTCATTACAAGTCTTTCAAATTCATCGACAACTCTCGGGAGATAAGAGGATTAGAAGGGGATAAGGGTACTGCTTTAGAACTACAGAGACAGAAGGGAGAAGCAGTGGCCAGAAACCAATCAGGAGTAGATGCCATTATGGCTTGGGTGAATCCTGTACATGGAACAGAATATCCAACCAGCCTCAGTGAATTGGAAGAAAGTAGAGGAAGAAGGAAGATTTACATTAAAAGCAATGTGATGGATTCTGACATGCCAGAGATGGTTGCCTTTTTTCAAGACAGCAATTATCATTTTGTGAAGGACATTTTCATGAATGGAGAAGTTCACTGCGAGGATATCTGTTCCGTCGAAAATTGCCAATTAGACCATAATAGTATCTCTTCCATACTTAACTTTGATGTAGAAAGTAGCAGTACATCAACCGTTGGAACTCAGGATTCAGTTCCATCCATTTCAAATGAGTCAAAATATGTGGCAGATGATGACTGCCATAATCTTTTGATTAATCAACATGGTTCCAGAATGTCGATGAAAGATTTTGATGGACAAGAATATGTTTCGGTAGAAAAGAACGTACACGGATCTCATATGGTTAAAAAGGTCAGTGATCACTTCTGTACACACTTTAAACATTCGATAACAATGGACACGAGGTTGAACAAAAGGCTAAAATTTGGTAAACCTCGATTTGTATATCTTTTTGATCATTTTAGGTTAATGTGGATGGATTCATCGATGGTTCAGCTATATGGTTTCCAGGAACAGTATATTCCTAGAATTGTATGTAGTTTCTTAAGCATTTCCTGAAGCATGAAACCAACTAGATTAGATTTTGAGCAGTTTGATTCCAGATCAGAAGAGTATGCTTTTCCTGAAGCATGAAAGCAACTAGATTAGATTTTGATAGCACATCAGTTAGTACTGTATCCCATAGACTTTTGCTTACTTCGAATGATGATGATGATGATGATGATGTGCGTGTGTTTGAGAGAGAGAGAGGCAGAGAGGATAGGTTTGTGTTATCTTGCAATGCTGGTTGTTGTGGACGGCAAGAACTAGCTTTAAGACATGCGTGGGTACTGTTGCCTTACAACTTGGGCAATAATGATGTTTCGATTCACAGGATTGTGAAGCAGAATAATGTCTGTATCTATTGAGTTTGGATTTTGTCATAGCTGGAGCTGGTGACACACCATGTTTAGTTGCTGTCCGCTAGAGTAGACACTACTTGCTTAGCCTGATATTTTTCCTGCATGTTCATAGAGCTGATACAGATCCTTGGCACCCTTTCATAAATTTTGACATGGGATTTCTTAGAAATTATAGGTTCCATGTAAGGAAGCAATACTGTCAAGCTCCATTGTATTATACACAACTGAAGAAGTTTATTATGACTGCCCTACGAGTGCAACCACCTTCAGAAATGAGGTGGACGACACAATAAGCAACACAGAGGCAGATTTTGAACTGGTCGTTGAAACTGAAAGCATGTCCAAGCCTGAAGATGGGATGTCAGGAACCTTAACAAGTTCAAGTCGAAGTTTGGGTGATGAGAATGTTCAAGGAGAGTCGAGTTTCTTTGCAGTTGATCCCCCTCCAGGCCTGACCTACTCCGAAGGTCCTATATATTGTGGAAGTGTCAGCTCGCATTCGTTTGCGTTTCCCATGTAAATCCTTTGTTTTTTGTGTTGATGCTCAAATGTTAATGCTTTCCCGAATGTAAATCCTATTTATTTTTCTTTCTCAGTCACTCTACTAATTTGTTAATCCTTGTGCTCGCTTTTGTGTAGATTGCCCTCAGAATGGGCTGGCAGTCCTGAAAGAATGGCAAGCACTGACCAAGGACAATTTCAAAGGCATCATCGTTGGAGAATGCGTTTTCTTTGCTGCAAATTCTGAGTGACATAAATTTCACTGTTCTGTTATTTTGCTGTTACTGTATATTTCATGATGTGCTTCCTTGATTTACAGAATCCACGATGTAAACATTAATTACTTGCACCATCACGACACAAATAATTATTTTTCTGTGGAGCAGATATAAACTGTTTTGTCAGCACATCTTTTGACAGATTCTTCAACGTGATTTTTCCTTGGAAGGTATTGAATTTGCTCTTTATTCAGATCGGATAATGGTGCCAATGCATGCCATGCTTGTTTCCCTGCTTCCATTTTTAGTTCTCCCATAGAATGAGCTCACTGTAACGCTGTTGTTATTCTGCTTTTCTTTGCTCATCATTAGTTCTTCCGGAGCTTAAGAGACCGGCAACGATTTTGTAGCTGCGTGGATTTTTTTTTTCATTTTCCTTCGGAGGAGTATTAATATAATTTAGGATATATGTCATACTTCCCTTTAATACATGATTAGAGCTGATACGCTTCATCACTGCAACGCGGGACATCCCAAATATTTTCCTATATTCTACAGGCTGCGTTACACACACACACACACTTCGTATTCTTTCTATGTTCATCTATCTAAGCTTATTGGATATGATAGCAAGAAGGAAACCCGATTAAAGATCTATATATATATGTGCGTGCAAGTGATAACAACATGCAACCAAGAATCTCGGATAAAAGAATATGATAAAAAATTATTATTTTTACAAAAATTCAAATGTCTTTGTTCTTCTCAAACTAAAAATTAAATTAAAGGGAAATTGTTCGTACATCGTGCAAGGCGATAAGCAACTAAGCAGACAAGGGGCACAACTCTAAAGGGTATATAATCGGAGCAATCTTTAACGACAAATCTAGTTAAGCATACTTCATCAAAGAGAAAAGGAAGAAAATCTAAATAAATAATAAAAAGATATATAAAAATATCCTCTATTTATTTTCTATTATATAATTCTCGTATAGCCTATAAATTATCATAGATAAATAGGTAGATAATACATGAAAATCCATCAATTAGAGATGTGATATTCGTACTTGATAGCTTAAACAAGAAAATTAAGCACTCAACCACTTACAAAAAAATAAGGAAAAAATAACTTGTGTATTGAAAACATTTTTATTAAACATATAATAAAATCAAACTTGTAAAAAGACAATAATGCATAAGAAATAATTAGGAGATCATCTTGAAATAAGGTAGGATTGATTTTGAAATAAAATAAAAATAAATAAAGGAAGAAGAAATGAGATCAATAATTTAATTAGTTCACCTCTTTGGAACTTGTTCATCAAAATAAAATTAGAAAATCCATGCATAATCTCAAAATAATTTGTGAAATATACATGACATAAGGAGCAAAAATGCTATGAAAAATAAACGTATGTGTCAGCTATTATAGCTGAGGAGCCTTGTTAAAGAGCATGAATGGGAATACTCTGAGTCCCCCTTCCCCTGGTTTTCTTTATTGCAATTGTTTTTCTAAACTTTTGTTTGACGTATCTTATTCGTATCTTATTAAAATTAACTTTTAAAAGATTGTTTATATTAAGAAAGTCTTAGCAAACGAAAAGTATGTCTAACTATTACAAAATTAAAATTAAAAATTAAGTATTGATGACCTGAAGTCACTTAAAGCCAGCCAAGTTACCCTTATTTTTTTTTCTATTTTAAAAATGTTTTTGAAAAAATTATTTTTTTATTTATGTCAAATTAATATTTTTTTAGTATTTTTAAATTATATGTTAAAAATAATTCTTTAAAAATAAAAAATATTAATTAAATATATTTAAAAAAATAATGATAATCACACTAAAAAAAGGGGGGGTGGGGGGGTGGCGTGGCGGGGGGGCAAAAGAACCAGCACCAGCCACAAATAGCATGAGTAATTGTCACCGAACTTAAGGTGATGCCACACACAAAGGAGGTTTCAATTAGATTATAGATTGTTAACATGATTACATTAGTTATCTTATTCGATTAATGCTAATACTTGTAAATCTCGTCAAGCATTCATGATTATAACTTATGTTAACAACAAATCAAGTTCCTTTCATAACTCAGGTGTCGGTTATACCATACATTATAGGCTATGAAAGTGCCAAGCATTTGTTGTACCAAGTGTTATACAACATAAATCAAGATTAATCATTTAACAAGCAAAGTATTAAAGAGTGAACAAGATAACAAATACAAAACATGTTAGTATCAAACATTAAAGTCCATATTAAGTTTACACTATACTTATTCTTACACCATTAGTGTAACCTTTTCACCTTGACATAACTAACTTAGCTAGACATAATGAAAGAAAGCAAAATAGATAAACAAAATAAGAACATAAAAGTTAACTAAGTAAAGGAAAGGAAATGAAAGGCATAAACTTAATATTAATGAAAGCAAAGCATAAACATTACAAAAAATACAAAGAGAGAAAGGAAAAGCATGATCTTGATCTGGAAACCAAGATGCCTAAATGCATGGCAAATACCTCCTTTTATAGGCCAAAATTGGGAACTATTGATTTGATGACTAATTGATAAGTGGGTGGCCAACTTTTGACTTGGTGACAATCCTTATCTTCTCTTGTCTGCCCAAAACGTCATTGATAACGTCAAAACTGGAGCCAGTTGCAAACATGAAAGTTGTAGGCAATTGTCTCAGCTTTCTTGTGTAAAAAATTCAGCTCATTTGGACTTCTAGAACTCCAGATATGGCCAAAATACCGAACAGTGCTCGGGCTGGAAGACAGATTCGGGCTTCTTTGTTGTTGCTACAATTTGGACTTGATAATGGCCTTTTTAGATCTTGGGCTCCATATGAAAGTTGTAGGCCTATGTCTTACCTTTCCATCCATATAAATTGGACCTAAATCTGAGATCTGTAGCTCACTACTAAAATTGAGAAGACAAATAGAGGCCTAAACTTAAAAAAGAGATGCTAATTGAATTCAAATTAAAATACCATTCGGTTATTGGATCATAACTGGAGCTGTTGAACTTGGATTTAGGTATGGTTTATATTAATATAAAATTAAGACATATGTCTAAAACTTTCATGAGAGTCCAAAATTCAAAAGGACCGTTTTCAAGTTTAAATTATTGCAACAACAGTGAAGTCAAAATCTGTCATACGGCCCAGATACTGTTCAGTGTTTAACGCATATCTCGAGTTCTAAAAATCCAAATGACCTCATTTTTATTTTGTTGGAAAGCTGATACAATTTCCCAGCACTTTCTTGAAGATTATCTATTCAAATTCTGATGTTAGCAATGATATTTTTGATAGACAAGAAGATAAGGATTGTCACCAAGACAAGAGATGGTCACCCACTCAACAATTAGTCATCAAATTAATGGTTTTGAATTTTGACCTATAAAAGAAAGCATTTGCCATATATTTAGGCATCTTGGTTTTTAGATCAAGATCATGTTCTTACTCTCTTTCTTTATATTTTTATAATGTTTAAGTTTTGTTTTCATTAATCTCTTGTTTATACCTTTCATTTCCTTTACTATACTTATATAATCATATTCTCCTCTTATTTATTTATGTTTCTCTTCTTTATTATATTTAGCTAAGTTTATTATATCAAAGTGAAAAGGTTTCACTAATGATGTTAGGATAAGTATAATATAAACTCAATATAGACTTCAATGATTATATCATAAACAATTTGCTATTAACATGTTTTATTATTTTTATCTTATCAATTCTTAATACCTTGCTTGTTAAATGATTAATCTAAATTTATGTTGTATAACACTTGGTACAACAAATACTTAGCACTTTCACAACCAATCGTATGATATAACCTACACCTATACTATGAAAAGACCTTGATTTATTGTTAACATAAGTTAGCATCATGAATTCCTAACAATATTTAAAAGTTTGGTGTTACTTAAATAAGATAATTAATATGATCATATTAATAATTTATAATAAGCTATTAATGACAAATCATCCAATTGGACCTCCTTTGTGTTGGTTTCCAGTTGAGTAATAAATAATATTTATATTATACTTATTTGAAATACCATTAGTAGATCCTCTAACCTTGACAATTGTTTTTATCATTGTTTAATCATCACATTAATCTTACATCTCAAAGTCTTCTTTAACTCACCACCACCACCACCACCACCATTATTATTATTATTATTATTTATAATTTATATAATTAATCTTTCTCTATTTCAACCCTAGTTTTGCCGGTTTATTTATTACTTCAACACTCCTATATTTGGGAGAAGATATTAACTCTTTAATCATATCAAGTTCTTGGCGCCATTGTTGGGGAGGTAAATTCCTATATAAATTATAATATTTATTTTATTTTATTTTTTCACTGTTCTTGTATCTAACTTTTGTTTCTTTTGTTTTGTTTTCTTCTTCTTTTTATTATCTTTTTCCTTTTATTCTCTTCTTACACGTGCATGAGAGTTTGGTCACGTACATTAAGTGATAGACTTTGTAAGGTATCCTTATCATTTTTAAAAAAATATAGCCGAATAAGATAATCGGTCATTTCATAATGAGAATAATCGAGTTAAAACACTTAGAGTCTACATGAATCTTATAAGAACAAGTACACCATCATGTATAGTTTTATCTTCTGATGCATCTCATTTTAATTTTAAGCTAGACATTATTCAACTTTCACCTTCTTTTCATGACTTAAGTTTAGAAAATTCATACTTGCATTTAAGAGAATTTGAGAAAGTCTGTAACCCCTATAATAACTTAAATTATAGCATGAACACAATCAAATTAAAGCTTTTTCCTTTTTCATTAAAAGATAAAGTTAAAATATGGTTACAAAATTTGAGACTAGGATCAATTCGTGCTTAAGATGAAATACAACAACAGTTTTTAAAGAAGTTTTTCCCTTCTTGTAACTCATGCTTTAAACAATTTTCAAAGGCCCAATCATAACTCATACTCGTAAACATACAACTCTAGTTGGAGAAATCACCCAAATTTCAGTTGGAAGAGTGATAACGATAATGCACAAACATCACAGCCACCATTTCAAATACACTATAATTTTTAAAATTCTCATTGATATACACCTCCTTATGTTCCACCTCCTAGAAGAAATATTGAGGAAACATTGCATGTATTCATTGAAAACCAGGAGACAATCAATACTCAAAATGCTCAAACCATGGCAGATCTAAAAGATGCTCTTGCAAAATTGACACCTGCTCTTAGTTTTCAAGAGAAAGATAAGTTTCTATCTCAACTATAGCAAAATCCCAATGACAATACAATGCAATGCAAATAGTTTTGGAAGTTAACACATGGATCAAGTCAAATTATTCATCACTCTTTGCAGTAGTAAGGTTGTTGAAAAACTCACTCTTAAATCTTATGAGAAAGATGATGAGTTAATTTATGAGGGTAATGAAGAGTTTAAATCCAAACATTGTAAAGAAAAGACTGATTCCTCACCAACACTTCTATTTGCTCATTCCATGACCAAACAAAGAAAAGTCAATCACAACTCTAAAATCTTTAAAACTTTAAACTAGGTAAGGATCAATATACTTTTGTTGGATGTTATTAAATAGGTACCTTCTTATATAAAATTTTTAAAAGATTTGTGCACCGTGAAGAGAAAATATTTGAATGTGAAACCTTTTTAGCTGAATAAGTGTTATTCTTCAGAATAATAACGTTTTGAAATATAAAAACCCTAGTTGTCCTATAATTTTTTACTTTATTGGAAAACATAAAATTGAAAGAGCTTTACATGATATTGAAGCTAGTGTGAACTTACTTCTATATTCAATTTTTTAATGTCTTAATCTAGGTGAGTTAAAACCAACTTCTGTAACTCTTTTACTTGTTGATAGATCTATAAAAGTGCCTAGAGGAATAATTGAAGACGTGTTAGTACAAGTCGATAAATTTATTTATCCTGTGGATTTTATTGTCTTAGACACACAACCTATTGAAGCATGTAACTCATTTTCTTTTATTTTAAGACGTCTGTTTCTTGTAACTTCTAATGCATTGATTAATTTTAGGAATAGACTATTGAAGCTATCATTTGAAAATATGACATTAGAGATGAATATTTTTAATATTTGCAAGTAATTTGGAGATGATAATGATTTACAAGAAGTAAACTTTACTGAAAAATTAGTTCATGATCAATTTCAAACCACTTCCAACGAAACTGAGATTGATGAATATGATGATTTGCAAATGGTTTATTTTTAGGAAGAATCAAAGGCAAGTAATTGGAGACCATAAATTATGGAATTGCCACCATGATCAATTAAGTCCATACCTTCAAGTGTTCAACCACCCAAACCTGATTTGAAGTCATTACCATTCAATCTTAAATACTTATTTTTTGGAGAAAATGAAACTTTTTCAGTAATAATTTCTTCCAAACTTAATGCACATCAAGAAGGTAAGTTATTACAAACTTTGAAAATCACAAAAATACATTAGGATGGACCATAGCTAACATAAAAGGAATTAGTCCTTTGATTTGCACACATAAAATTTATTTAGAGGAAAATGTTAAACTCTCTAGAGAAACGCAACAAAGGCTTAATCCTAATATGAAAGAAGTGGTGAAAAGTGAAGTCATTAAACTTCTAGATAACAGAATCATTTATCCTATTTCTAATAGCAAATGGGTAAGTCCTACCCAAGTTGTACCCAAGAAGTCTGGAGTCACTATGATAACAAAAAAGAAAAATGAGTTAATTCCAACTAGAACTATTACTAGTTGGCGTATGTGCATTGACTATAGAAAACTTAATTCAATGACTAGAAAATATCATATTTTTTTTTTACTTTTCATGGACCAAATCATAGAAAGAGTTATAGGTCATGAATTTTATTGTTTCTTGGATGACTATTCATGTTACAACCAAATTAAAACTGTATTGGAAGATCCAGAGAAGACTACTTTCACATGTCTATTTGGTACTTTTGCATAAAGAATGCCTTTTGGATTATGTAATGCACCAACCACGTTTCAAAGATGCATACTCAGTAGATTAGTGATATTGTTGAATGTTTTCTTGAAATTTTTATAGATGATTTTTCTATTTTTGGTGATTCATTTGATGATTGTTTGACTAACTTAGAAAATATTTTGAGCAAGTGTGAAAAGAAGAATCTTATACTAAATTGGAAAAAATATCACTTTATGGTAACAAACAACATTCTACTTGGTCACATAATTTCATCAAAAGAAATTGAGCTTGACAAATTTAAAATCAAGTTAATTACTAACTTGCCAACACCAAA
>NW_011501224.1:0-21736 GCF_000495115.2 Populus euphratica
AAAAAATTAGTAGGAAGGTATGAAATGGAATCAAAACTCTTGAAAATTAAGGAAAAAAA
Organism: Populus euphratica; assembly: GCF_000495115.2. Classification (NCBI taxonomy): domain Eukaryota; kingdom Viridiplantae; phylum Streptophyta; class Magnoliopsida; order Malpighiales; family Salicaceae; genus Populus; species Populus euphratica. The sequence continues at coordinate 60 of NW_011501224.1, forward strand.
CATAATCATTCTTTTGAGTCAACAAAGAAAGGCTTTCCATGTTTCCTTGGCTTTTTCCACAAGTCTATGAGAGTAACAGACCAGTTTATGTTTTGTTGACAACATTATGTAATGAGCTATTCAGGAGAAATGTCTCAGCTCATGAGCTTCTTCTATATGTATCCTGCATTAGCTCTTCAAATTGATACATTGCTAAGTCCAAACTCCTCTGAAAATGGCTTTTCCTTGTTTTAGGACTCCCCTCAACCTCTTGTTGTTTCTTGTTCTGACACCTTCTGTGTTTGCCCAAACTCCTCCTAATGTTACTTTGGGTTCATACCTTATTGCTTCTGATACATCAGTTCCATGGAAGTCCCCTTCTGGTGAATTTGCTTTTGGATTCCACCAAATCAACAATCAAAAACTTTTCTTGCTTGGCATCTGGTACGATACAATACCGGAGAAAACATTAGTTTGGTATGCAAACGGAGATGATATGGCACCTGAAGGATCGAAGGTTGAGCTTACTCTTGATGGTAGTTTCCGACTTACTAGTCCTCAAGGACGAGAAATATGGAAGCCTCAATCTTCAGTAGGTGGAGTTGCTTATGCTGCCCTACTCAACAACGGCAACTTTATTCTCGCAGATAATAGCTCCAAGTCTTTGTGGGAAACCTTCAAGGATCCCCGTGATACCATGCTGCCAACTCAAATACTTGAAGTTGGTGGAAAGTTATCGTCCCGGCTAAAGGAAAGTAGCTACTCTAAGGGAAGGTTCCTGCTTCGTTTGGAACCAAATAATGGGAGTATTTTGCTCAAACCAATTGGATTGCCAAAAGGTTATGAATATGACGCTTATTTTAAAAGCAATGCTTCTGATGGTGCTTCACCACAGAATTCTAGCTATCAGTTAGTCTTTGACAAGTCAGGTCAACTCATTCTTCTCCGGATCCTAGACAGTAGAAGTGTTGTTAACCTCACCAAGGGAAGAGAGTTTCCAGCCGGAGATTACTTTTACAGGGCGACGCTTGATGTTGATGGACTTTTTACTCTGTATGCTCATCCCAGGGCTCAAACAAATGGTACATGGGGACAGACATGGGTTCCTATTTGGTCAGTCCCGGACAATATATGTACTGATAGTAATGGTGACTTGGGTGGCGGTCCTTGTGGATATAACAGCTACTGTAAACTTGGCGCAAACAGAAGGCCTAGCTGTGAATGCCTTCCTGGGTTTTCCCTCGCCGATACCAGCAACGAGTTCGGTGGCTGCCAGCTGAACCTAATGCCAAATTGTGAGCAAGGAAAATCAAAGCCAGAGGATTTATATGCACTGCAAGAGGTGCCAAATACATGTTGGCCATCTTCTTCAAACTACGAACAATTGCGGTCACTAAATGAAGATGAGTGTGGACGATTGTGCCTCTCTGATTGTAACTGTGTTGTTGCTGTCATCAAAGAGGGGACCTGTTGGAAGAAGAAAATGCCTCTTTCAAATGGCAGGCAAGACTATAGTATCTATGGGAAGGCTCTAGTTAAGGTAAGTAAATCTGCTGTTTCTTTAGACGAACCCTCTCGGCGAAAGTCAAATACGGGGAACAAGGATCAAAGAGCTTTACTTTTGGCAGGAGCAATTCTTCTAGGTAGCTCAGCGCTACTTATTTTCCTATTTATAGTAGCAGTATCTCTGTTTCTGCTCCAACCACACCACAGAAGAAGGAAACTTACCAGATCATCTAGCATTCTGGAAACAAATCTACGCAGTTTTACGTACAAGGACCTGAAAGAAGCCACGGATGGATTTAGAGAGCAGCTCGGACGAGGTTCGTTTGGAACTGTATATAAAGGACTTTTAACATCACAGAGTTCAAGAAAATATGTTGCAGTTAAGAAGTTGGAGAGGATGGTGCAAGAAGGCGAGAAGGAATTCAAAACAGAAGCAAGCGCGATAGCAAAGACTCACCACAAGAATTTGGTCAGATTGCTTGGATTCTGTAATGAAGGGCCAAACAGGCTTTTGGTCTATGAGTTTATGAGCAATGGCACCTTAGCTGGTTTCCTATTTGGAATTTCCAGACCTGACTGGAACAAACGCATTCAAATGGCATTCGGCATTGCACGAGCGCTTACATACTTGCACGAGGAGTGTAGCACACAGATTATCCATTGCGACATCAAGCCCCAAAACATACTCCTTGATGACACATTTACAGCAAGAATCTCAGACTTTGGACTGGCAAAGCTCTTAATGAATGAACAAACACGCACACATACAGCTATTAGAGGGACCCGAGGATATGTCGCACCAGAGTGGTTCAGGAACATGCCAATTACAGCAAAAGTAGATGTTTATAGTTATGGGATTATGCTATTGGAGATCATTTGTTGCAGAAAGAGCCTCGCTATGGAATGTGAGAAAGAAGAGGAGATCATACTAGCAGACTGGGCCCATGACTGCTATAAAGGAGGAAAATTAGACGAGCTGGTGAAGGCTGATGTGGAAGCAAAAAATGACATGAAGACGTTGGAGAGGTTAGTGATGGTGTCAATTTGGTGCATACAAGAGGATCCTTCTCTTAGACCTTCTATGAGGACAGTCACACAAATGCTTGAAGGAATTGTTGAAGTTTCTGTCCCCCCATGTCCTTCGCCTTTCAGTTCAATCTGCTAAGAAATACCAGTTCCAAATTATTCTCTCCTCACTTTCTCATCATTAAATTTGCTTTGCAAGTCATATAAACATGTTGTTTTCTGACAGAATAGAGACTCAATAAATAAATAAAACCATCAAATATAATGGGTTGTAATGTGATTGCAAAATTATAATATTTTTATTGATTGAATCACTTTTTTGTACAAGAATTTTGATAACTAATTAAAGAAAAATAATGACATTATTTAGCAAAATAAGAGCTATTCCGCAACATCTTTATTTGCAACTACCTTCCTAACTTGTTGGAGGTGATGTTAACTCAATCATTTCAGCTCCAAAGACAAAGATTGTTTTTTTAGCAGCAAATGAGACAATCATCAACACTCTTCCTTGCATTTGTTGCTGCAGACGCCTATTTTGCCCATTAAGGTTTCTATCAGCAAGCTGATTTTCTATCTTACAATAAAAACGATACATTTTATTTTTTCCAACCTCTCTTAGAAAATAGTACTTGATCTTGAATTGCTTTGTTTTGCCATGAAAAATTGGATTGTTAGAATTGCTATTACGACTTGATTATCAACATAAACCTTAGTAGCTTTCCTTTGCTCCATGTTTAAATATGCTAAGCGTTAAAATAATTAAGATGAAATACAAGAAGGAGGCTAGAATTCTAAATGATTTGTATATTATGAGTGCTTAGTCTTAACCTAAATACAAATAAAGTATATATAGGTTAAACTGAAAGTACAATTCTACCCTTAATAAATAAGACTACATAAATATTATTTAACATCTCTCTTCAAACAGACGATGTGACAGCTACAAGCATTGAGAGTTTGCAAACCAGAAAACAAAAATGAGAGATGAAATGTGCCTTGATAAAGAAATCTACAATCTGCAAGGAAGAAGGAACAAAAGACAAAGCAATGGTGCCATGCTTAAGATGATGACGAGTAAGATGACAATTGATCTCAATGTGCTTAGTTTGTTCATGAAAAATCAAGTTGTAAGCAATCTGAATATAACTCTGGTTGTTACAATACATAGGAGTAGGATGAGAAAAGGAAACTCCCATATCAGTAAGTAAACAATGTAACCAAACAATCTCTTTGGTAATAGATGTCATGACATGATATTCTGCTTTGGTAGATGGTTGAGAAACAATAAATTGTTTCTTGCTCTTTCAAGAAATAAGAGAATCACTTAAAAAGATACAGAACTTAGTAACAGACTTGCGATCTATGGAATTATTATCATGATCAGCATCAGAGTATGCACGTAACTCCAAAGAAGAGGTGGATGAAAGTAAAAGACTCTGAAAAACTGTACCTCGAAGATATCGCAAAATACAAAAAAAAGCTGCCTAATGAACAGTAGTAGGAGAAGCAACAAATTAATGGTGAGATATACCAAACTCCCAACAATAGTGCGGTATAAAGTAGGATCTATCAAAGATAAACCATCAGAAGAAGAGTACCTTGTGTTAACCTCAATAGGAGTATCTACAATCTTGTTATTAGTAAGTCTAGTGATTGATACTTAAAAGTGTATTTTTATCAAGGTTTTATATCATCATTTTGCACTTGAAGTATCAATAATTCCTTAACTAAAGCATGTTTTATAATAATATATCTAATAATATAAGATACCTTTAATTTATAGTAAATATTCATTTTAAATGCAGGCCTATCATATAAATGAAAGGATTGATTGATGAATTTAAGAACTGAAATTGAAAGGACAAAGAGATGACCAAACTTAGAAAAGAGATATCGGTGTAGTCTAAACCAGAACACTATTCAGTAATTGGATCATATCTAGAGCTTTAGATCTTAGATTTAGGTCTACTTTATATGGATGAAAAGGTAAGACATAGGCCTACAACTTTTATAGGAGCCCAAGATCTAAAAAGGCCATTTTCAAGTTCAAATTGGAGCAACAACAAAGAAGTCCCAATCTATCTTCCAGCCCGAGCACTGTTTATTATTTTGGCCATATCTGGAGTTCTAGAAGTCGAAATGATCTGAATTGTTTACACAAGATAACTGAGATAATTTCCTACAACTTTCATGTTTTCAAGTGGTTCCAATTTGGACGTTATCAATGACGTTTTGGGCAGACAAGAGAAGATAAGGATTGTCACCAAGTCAAGAGTTGGCCACCCACTCATCAATTAGTCATCAAATCAATAGTTCCCAATTTTGGCCTATAAAAGGAGGCATTTGCCATGCATTTAGGCATCTTGGTGTCCAGATCAAGATCATGCTCTTGCTTTGTCTCTTTGTATTTTTTGTAATGTTTATGCTTTGCTTTCATTAATATCAGGTTTATGCCTTTCATTTTCTTTCCTTTACTTAGATAACTTTATCTTATTTATGTTCTTATTTTGTTTATCTATTTTTCTTTCTTTCATTATGTCTAGCTAAGTTTATTATGTCAAGGTGAAAAGGTTACACTAATGATGTAAGAATAAGTATAGTATAAACTTAATATAGAGTTTAATGTTTGATACTAACATGTTTTATATTTGTTATCTTATTCACTCTTTAATACTTTGCTTGTTAAATGACTAATCTTGATTTATGTTGTATAACACTTGGTACAACAAATGCTTGGCACTTTCATAGCCCATATTGTATGATATAACCGACACCTGAGCTATGAAAGGAACTTGATTTGTTGTTAACATAAGTTATAATCATGAATGCTTGATGAAATTTACAAGTATTAGCATTAATTGAATAAGATGACTGATTAGTACTTAAAAGTGCATTTTTATCATGGTTTTATATCATCATTTTGCACTTGAAGTATCAATAACTCCTTAACTAAAGCATGTTTTATAATAATATATCTAATAATTTAAGATACCTTTAATTTGTGGTAAATGTTCATTTTAGATGCAGGCCTATCACATAAATGAAAAGATTGATTGATGACTTTAAGAACTTAAATTGTAAGGGCAAAGAGATGACCAAAATTAGAAAAGAGATGTCGGTGCAATCCAAACCGGAACACAGTTTGGTAATTGGGTCATATCTGGAGCTATAGATCTCAGATTTAGGTCTACTTTATATGGATGGAAAGGTAAGACATAGGCCTACAAATTTTATATGGAGCCCAAGACCTAAAAAGGCCATTTTCAAGTCCAAATTGTAGCAACAACAAAGAAGCCCGAATCTGTCCTCCAGGCCGAGCACTGTTCGGTATTTTGGCCATATCTAGAGTTCTAGAAGTCGAAATGAGCTGAATTTTTTACACAAGAAAGCTGAGACAATGACCTACAACTTTCATGTTTACAACTGGCTCCAATTTTGACGTTATCAATGACGTTTTAGGCAGACAAGAGAAGATAAAGATTGTCACCAAGTCAAGAGTTGGCCACCCACTCATCAATTAGTTATCAAATCAATAGTTCCCAATTTTGGCCTATAAAAGGAGGCATTTGCCATGCATTTAGGCATCTTGGTGTCCAGATTAAGATCATGCTCTTACTTTCTCTCTTTGTATTTTTTGTAATGTTTATGCTTTCCTTTCATTAATATCAAGTTTATGCCTTTCATTTCCTTGCATTTACTTAGTTAACTTTAATCTTTTTCATGTTCTTATTTTGTTTATTTATTTTTCTTTCTTTCATTATGTCTAACTAAGTTTATTATGTCAAGGTGAAAAGGTTACACTAATGGTGTAAGAATAAGTATAGTGTAAACTCAATTTAGTGTAAACTCAATATGGACTTTAATGTTTGATATTAACATGTTTTATATTTGTTATCTTGTTCACTCTTTAATACTTTGCTTGTTAAATGACTAATCTTGATTTATGTTGTATAACACTTGGTACAACAAATGCTTGGCACTTTCATAGTTCATACTGTATGGTATAACCGACACCTGAGCTATGAAAGGAACTTGATTTGTTGTTAACATAAGTTATAATTATGAATGCTTGACGAGATTTACAAGTACTAGCATTAATCGAATAAGATGACTAATATAATCATGTTAACAATCTATAATCTGATTGGAACCTCCTTTGTGTGTGGTTTCCAATTGAATAATAAGAGTTTATACTATACTTGTTTGACATACCATTAGTGGAACCTCTAACCTTGACATTTGTTATTATCATTGTTTAATCCTTTCATTAATATTACATCTCAAAGTTCTCATCATCTTCTTCTTCTTCTCCTTCTTTTTCTTTATTATTATTATTATTATTACTATTATTATTGTTGTTGTTGTTATTGTTATTGTTGTTGTATTATTGTTATTTATAATTTGTACAATTAACCTCCCTGTGGTTCGACCTCGGTCTTGCCAGGTTATTTATTACTTCGACACTCCTGCACTTGGGAGAAGACATCAATCTTTTAGTCGTGTCAGTAGTCAAGTTTTGGGGGTCATCCTCGAAGCTTTGGCACAAGGGGACATCATTGGAAAAACAATTGGAGAGGAACTACAGGTCTCCACAATGTCTGCTCGAATGAATGCAATGTTTAACCAAGCTGATGCCTTCATTGCCTTACCAGGTGGTTTAGGCACATTGAAAGAGATCTTTCATATTTCCTCTTGGGCCCAACTGCATATTCACCATAAACCCATAAGTTTGTTAAATGTTAATGGTTATTATGAGAAATTGTTGTCTTTTTTTGATCATGTTGTGGAACATGAATTTCTAACATCTTCTACACGACAAATCATAATCTCTGCTGCTACTACTGAACAATTGATTAACCAACTACAATCTTTCATTCATGTAATTGATCCTTCCATGAGTCACATAAATTGCTTAACTAAGGAAAGTTGTAAAAAGCTTAGATTGAACAATTGATTAACTAAGGAAAGCTTAGATTGAACAATTTATGATTGAACAATTTATGATTGAACAATCATAATCTCTGCTGCTACTACTGAACAATTGATTGACCAACTACAATCTTTCATTCCTGTAATTGATCCTTCCATGAGTCACATAAATTGGTTAACTAAGGAAAGCTATAAAAAGCTTAGATTGGATTTGAGCCTTCATTTATGAATCTTTGTGTCTTTTGGTTTTATTATTGTGTTTTGTTGTTTTTTATATTTGTTTTAGTGTGTTTCATGTTTGTCAGTGTTCGTTATTTCAGGTGATATCTTCTACACTCTATCTTTCTACCTTTAAACATTGAGGACAATGTCTCATTTTAGTTGGGGGAAGAGGGTAGTAGCTAAAAAAAAAAAAAACTGTGTTTTCTATTTCATAAAGCATGTGCAAAATTTTTGTTACCATGATGGTAGAGTAAGGAAAACTTTTTATGACTCTTGAGACGCATCTTAGTAATCATTCGTAACAAGGTCTATCATAATACTTCTTGAAATATTTAGATTTACAAACTCTCGCATTGCTATCACTTAATTCTGCTCATATACTTATTTAACATGTATTCTTAAACCTTAATTTACACACACACACACACACACTTTAAACATATGATTGTGGGTTGCATATTGGATTATTACATTATTTATGTTCTTTTGTTAAAGGTAACAAGTAAGAGAAAGGGATAGTATATAATTAAAAAAAAAGAAAAAAAAGAAAAAAAAACAAAAAGAAAAAGATAAAAAAAGAAAAAAATGATAATAATAAAAATGTAGATAAGTTTGGTTTCATAGCCTCCCTAACCTAAGCAATTAAGCCCGAAGGGGTGTTTTAACACCTAATACCCTAAAGTCAACTGACTTGGGAGCTATTGGCCCAACGCTTGTTACATGGGTTAAGGAGAAAAGCTTAAAGGAATCAAACATTGCACTATCTATATATCAGTATCTGCGACCCGAGTTACTAAGCTCGTAGGGGTGTCTTAACACCTAATGCCCTAAGACCAACTGGTTTGGGAGTCATTAGCTGAAAGCTCGTTACATGGGTTAAAGATGCATGGTGTTTTAAATTATATGTATATATATTAAAAAAAAGAAGAAGAAGAAGAAGACAAAAATAATAATCCCAACCCAAGGAAGTTAACCTTAAACATTAGAATAAAAATTTTATTTTCTTCCAAGAAAAGCCCCATAATTATGTGTTGATACATTGAGCACAAAAGAAAGGTTTATGAATATCTTGTTAAGAGGTATTGAGCAGAGTTCAAGAAACTATGCTGCAGTTAAGAAGTTGGAGAGGATGGTGCAAGCAGGCGAAAAGGAATTCAAAACAGAAGCAAGTTTGATAGCCAGTAATCACTGATTAGTACTTAAAAGTGTATTTTTATCAAGGTTTTATATTATTATTTTATACTTGAAGTATCATTAACTTCTTAACTAAAATATATTTTATACCTTTAATTTATGGTAAATATTCATTTTAAATGCAGGCCTATCACATAAATGAAAGGATTGATTGATGAGTTTAAAAACTAAAATTGAGAGGACAAACATACGAGCAAACTTAAAAAAGAGATGCTGGTGTAGTCCAAACTGGAACAGTATTTGGTAATTAGGTCATATCTAAAGCTGTAGATCTCAGATTTAGGTCTACTTCATATGGATGGAAAGGTAAGACATAGACCTACAACTTTTATTGGAGGCCAAGATTTAATAAAGCCATCTTCAAGTCCAAATTATAGCAACAATGAGGAAGTCCAAATTTATCTTGCAAGCCATGGCCCATATCTGGAGTTCTAGAATTCCAAATGACCTTCATTTTTTTTCTTAAAAAGCTGAGACAATTTCCTACAACTTTCATGTTTTAAGTGGTTCCAATTCTAACGTTATCAATGACATTTTGGGTAGACAAGAGAAGATAAAGATTGTCACTAAGTCAAGAGTTGTCACCCACTAATCAATTAGTCATCAAATTAATAGTTCCTAATTTTGGCTTATAAAAGGAGGCATTTGCCATGCATTTAGGCATCTTGGTCTCCTGATCAAGATCATGTTTTTACTTTCTCTTTTTGTATTTTTGTAATGCTTAAGTTTTGCTTTCATTAATATCTTGTTCATGTCTTTCACTTCCTTTTCTTTACTTAGTTAACTTTTATGTTATTTATGTTCTTATTTTGTTTATTTATTTTTCATTCTTTTATTATATTTAGTTAAGTTTATTATAGCAAGGTGAAAAGGTTATACTAATGGTGTAAGAATAAGTATAGTGTAAACTTAACATGAACTTTAATGTTTGATACTAACATGTTTTATATTTGTTATCATGTTCACTCTTTAATACTTTGTTTGTTAAATGACTAATCTAGATTTATATTGTATAACACTTCGTACAACAAATGCTTGACACTTTCATAGTCCATACTATATGGTATAACCGACACTTGAGCTATGAAAGGAACTTAATTTGTTGTTAACATAAGTTATAATCATGAATGCCTGACGAGATTTACAAGTATTATTATTAATCATATAAAATAACTAATGTAATCATGTTAATAATTTATAATCTAACTATAACCTCCTTTGTGTGTAGTTTCCAATTGAATAATAAGAGTTTATACTATACTTGTTTGACATACCATGAATGGATCCTCTAACCTTGACATTTGTTGTTATCATTGTTTAATGCTTACATTAATCTTCCATCTCAAAGTTCTCATCAACTTCTTCTTCTTTTTCTTTACTACTATTACTACTATTACTACTACTACTACTACTACTGTTATTACTACTATTATTATTGATATTATTGTTACCTTTGTTGTTGTTATTGTTATTGTGGTATTATTATTACCTATAATTTATACAATTAACCTCCTTGTGATTCGACCCCAGTCTTGCAGAGTTATTTATTACTTCGACACTCCTGCACTTGGGAGAAGACATCAATCTTTTAGTCGTGTTACCCACCACAAGAATTTGGTCAGATTGCTTGGATTCTGTGATGAAGGGCTAAACAAGCATTTGGTCTATGAGTTTATGAGCAATGGAACCTTAATTGGTTTCCTATTTGAAATTTCTAGACCTGACTGGAACAAATACATTCAAATGGCATTCGGCATTGCACGAGCGCTTATATACTTGCATGAGGAGTGTAGCACACATATTATCCATTGCGATATCAAGCCCTAAAACATACTCATTGATGACACATTTATTGCAAGAATCTCAGAGTTTGGACCGACAAATCTCTTAATGAATGAACAAACACGCACACACACAACTATTAGAGGGACCCGAGGATATGTCGTACCAGAGTGGTTCAGGAACATGCCAATTACAGTAAAGGTAGATATGGGATCATGCTATTGGAGATTATTTGTTGCAGAAAGAGCCTTGATATGGAAGTGAGAAAGAAGAGGAGATCATACAAACAGACTAGGCCTATGACTGCTATGAAGGAGGAATATTAGATGAGCTAGTGAAGGGTGATGATAAGGCAAAAAATGACATGAAGACATTGGAGAGGTTAGTGATGGTGTCAATTTGGTGCATACAAAAGGATCCTTCTTTTAGACCTTCTACGAGGACAGTCACACAAATGCTTGAAGGAATTGTTGAAGTTTCTATCCCCTTATGTCTTTTGTTGGAAAAGAAGCATAGAGTATGGTAGCTAATTTATAAGAACAAACATAAAACAAAGCTAAAGAACAAGAAAAAGAAAAAGATAAATGATATTTTATTAAACGTTTTCTCAAATGATACACCTTTCTATCTCTTCTCTATATCTCTCTTAACTTATGTATATTGTTTAAGATTACAAGTCTATTTATAGACCTCAAGTTCTAACTAATTAGGAAATTAAATTATTAAAAGAAAATCCTAATCTAATAAGAAATCTAACATTCTAATTAGATAAGAATTGTAATAAACTAGATTATTACAAATCCTTCTCCATCAAGAGTTCCTCTTTTAGCTAATATTAAAACTTTTATAAGTTATAAATCCTAGTTAATATAACACTCCCTCTTAATATCAACTGTTATCATTCTTCAGCATATCTCTTATCTTTGCAAAAATATCATATTTGAGTGGCTTTGTGAAAATATTTGCGACTTGATCTTGATTTTTAACATACTTCACTTCAACTTCCTTGTTTGTAATTCAATCTCTTAGATAATAAAATCTTATGTCAATATGCTTCTTTCTATCATGAAAAACTAGATTTTTAGCTAATGCAATGGCTGATGAGTTGTCCACATAAATCTTTGTAGCCTTTTTTTATGGCATTCACAATTCCTTCAATAATTTTCTTAGCCATATAGAATGACGAACACATGTTGTAGTAACTACATATTCAGTTTCACAAGTAGATAATGTGACAATAAATTGCTTCTTTGAACTCAATGTGAAAGTTGTGTCTCCCATGTAGGAAACAAAACCTATAGTGCTTTTTCAGTCATTTATATCTCCATCTCAACCACTATCACTATAACCCATAAGATCAAAGTTATTAGAATAACTGTAGAACAAACCAAAATCTATAGTACTTTTAATGTATCATAGAATTCACTTCAAGGCTTTGAAGCAGGTTATAGTTGGTGTTTCCATAAACCTACTCACAAGTCCTATTCTATAAAGAATATCTGAACGAGTGCATGTCAAATATCTTAAACTCCCAACTAAACTCTTGAATGTTGTAGATTTTATCTTCTTCCATTCATCATTCCTTGACATCTTTACTCCATACTAGACTAAAGTATTCACTTTTGCACAATCCTCCATTTTGAATTTCTTAAGAATCTCCCTTGCAAACTTCTCTTGATTCACAAAGATTCCATTTTCTCCTTATTTAATCTCAATCGTTAAGTAGTAGGATATGAAACCAATATCCGTCATCTCAAACTCCTTGATCATTACTTGCTTGAAGTCTTCAAACATCTTTGCCGGGGAGGTAAGTTCTTGTATAAATTATAGTATTTATTTTATTTTCTCTTTTTACTTTTCTTGTGTATAACTTTGTTTCTTTTCTTTTGTTTCTTTTTTATTTTGTTTTCTACCTCCTTCTTTTGCTTTCTTCTTCTTTTTTTATTTTATTCCTACACGTGCATGAGAGTGTGGTCACGTACATCAAGTGGTAGACTTTGTAGGGTATCCTCATCATTTCAGAAAATATGGTTGAAGAAGATAACCAATCACTTCATAATGAAAATAATGAGAATAACCGTGCTAGAACACTTAGAGACCACATGAATCCCACAAGAACAAGTGCACCATCATGCATAGTTTTTGCTCCTGATGCATTTCATTTTAATTTTAAACCAGGTATTATTCAACTTTTACCTTCTTTTCATGGTTTAGAATTAGAAAATCCATACTTGCATTTAAGGGAATTTGAAGAGGTCTGCAACACATATAATAATTTAAATTGTAGCATGAACACCATCAGATTAAAGCTCTTTCCTTTTTCATTAAAAGATAAAGCTAAAACATGGCTACAAAATTTAAGACCAGGATCCATTCGTGCTTGGGATGAAATGCAACAACAATTTTTAAAGAAGTTTTTCCCATCTCATAGAACAAACTCTTTCAAGAGACAAATCACCACTTTCACTCAAAAACCAGGAGAAACATTTTACCAATGTTGGGATAGGTATCGAGACTTGCTTAGTACGTGCCCTCATCATGGTTTTGAGACATGGAGATTGGTTTCACATTTCTATAAAGGGTTAACACCTAAAGATAGGCAGATGGTTGAATTGATGTGCAATGGAACTTTTGAAGATAAAGACCCTGATGAAGCAATGGAGTACTTAGACTTGTTAGCTGAAAATGCTCAAAATTGGGACACCGCGGGTACATATGAGGCACCGAGTAAAACTCAACCTCATACATCTAGTGGAGGTATGTACAACCTTAGGGAAGATCATGACCTTCAAGCCAAGTTTGCATCTTTAGCTAAAAAAGTCGAGGCACTAGAATTGAAAAAGAGTGGTCAATTAAAATCCGTTGAAAACATTATGTGTCAAATCTGTGAAACAAATGAACACTCAACCAACGATTGTCCAACCTTGCCTTCTTTTAAGGAATGTCTCCATGAACAAGCCCATGCTTTAAACAGTTTCCAAAGGCCTAACCACAACCCATACTCCCAAACATACAACCCTGGTTGGAGAAATCACCCAAACTTCAATTGGAAGAGTGAGAACAACAATGCACAAACTTCACAACCACCATTTCAAGCACACCACAATTTCCAAAATTCTCATGGATATGCACCTCCTTATGCTCCACCGCCTAGAAGAAATATTGAGGAAACATTGCATGCATTCATTGAAAAGCAAGAGACAATCAATACTCAACTTGCTCAAAACATGATAGATTTTAAAGATACTCTTGCTAAATTAACATCTGCTCTCAGTTTCTAAGAGAAAGGTAAGTTTCCATCTCAAACACAACAAAATCCCAAAGGGCAATACAATGCAAATGCAAGTAGTTCCGGAAGCCAACACATGGATCAAGTCAAATCAGTCACTACTCTGCGCAGTGGTAAGGTTATTGAAAAACCCTCTCTTGAACCTTATGAGAAAGATGATGAATCAATCTCTGAGGGTAAGGAAGGGGATGAATCTGAAAATTGCAAAGAAACGACTGATTCACCGCCGGCACTTCCATTTCCTCAAGCCATGACCAAACAAAGGAAAGTCAATCACAATTCTGAAATTTATGAAATTTTCAAACAGGTAAGGATCAATATACCTTTGCTGGATGCAATTAAACAGGTTCCTTCCTATGCTAAATTTTTGAAAGATCTATGCACTGTGAAGAGGAAACTGAATGTGAAAAAGAAAGCCTTTCTAGCCGAACAAGTAAGTGCTATTCTTCAGAACAATAATGCTTTGAAATATAAAGACCCTGGTTGTCCTACAATTTCTTGCTTTATTGGAGACCATAAAATTGAAAGAGCCTTACTTGATCTTGGTGCTAGTGTGAATTTACTTCCATATTCAGTTTTTCAGAGTCTCAATCTAGGTGAGTTAAAACCAACTTCTATATCTCTTTTACTTGCCGATAGATCTGTAAAAGTGCCTAGAGGAATAATTGAAGATGTGTTAGTACAAGTTGATAAATTCATTTATCCTGTGGATTTTATTGTCTTGGACACAGAACCTGTTGAAGCATGTAATTCATTTCCTGTTATTTTAGGACGTCCATTTCTTGCAACCTCTAACGCATTGATTAATTATAGGAATGGACTGATGAAGCTATCATTTAGAAACATGACATTGGAGATGAATATTTTCAACATTTGCAAGCAACCTGGAGATGATAATGATTTACAAGAAGTAGATCATATTGAGGAATTAGTTTATGATCAACTTGAATCTACTTTAAGTAAAAATGAATTGGATGAAACTGAAGATTTGCAAATGGTTTATTCTGAGGAAGAAATCACGAATGAAACAAGCACCGAAAATGTTGATGCGAATCTTTTGTCAACAGTGACAACAGATTCGACATCAGACATCACACCAATCGATGATTACTTTCCTGATAAATCTCTACTTTCTCTTAGTTCAATGCCTTGGTTTGCTAAAAATATCAATTTTCTTGCTTCAGGATTTTTGCCAGCTCAGTGGAGTATTGAAGATACAAGAAAATTTTTTAGCAATGAGCAAAATTTTTGTTGGGATGACCCTTACTTATTCAATTATTGTCCTGATCAAATATTTAAAAAATACATTCTCGACAATGAGGTAAGTAATTTCATTAAATTTTGTCACTCTAAGGCATATGGGGATCATTTCTCATCAAAAAAGAGGATTGTAGAAATCTTACAAAGTGGATTTTACTGGCCCATCATATTCAAGGAGTCAGATGCATTCCGCAAAAACTGTGAAAATTGTCAGAAGGTGGGATTTATTTCAAAACACAGAGAGTCTTTAGATAATCTTCTATTGACTCTTAAGTCTCATCATAGTCGAGATAAGCATCATGTAATTCATGACTTATGAACCCATTTTCATAAAGAACATACTTGACTTAGTCTTGGGAATCTGACTAAAAAAGACCCTGTTTGCCAGTTTTTAAGAAAACTGGATGGGAAGCCTATCCCCGACCCATTGAGGGCATTTAAGCTGTTCTTGGACGTAAAACCAAGGGAAGATGTGAGCCACATTCACAACTGCGATTTGAATTTTTTTTGTTTGTAAAAACTTGTGTCTTTTGGTTTTATTATTGTGTTTTGTTATTTCTTATTTTTGTTTTAGTGTATTTCAGGTTTTGTCAGTGTTCGTTATTTCAGGTGATATCTTCTATACTCTATCTTTCTACCTTAGAACATTGAGGACAATGTCTCGTTTTGGTTGGGGGGAGAGGGTAGCAGTTGATAAAAAAAAAAAATTGTTTTTCATTTCATAAAGCATATGCATAATTGTTGTTACTAGGATGGCAGAGTAAAGGAGTTCTTTTGTTAAAGTGACTCTTGAGACGCATCTTAGTAACCATTCTTAACAAGGTCTATTATAATACTTCCTGAAATATTCAGGTTTACAAACTCTCGTATTGTTACCACTTAATTCTGCTCATATACTTATTTAACATGTATTTTTAAACCTTAATTTACACACACACACTTTAACATATGATTGTGGGTTGCATATTGGATTATTACATTATTTATGTTCTTTTGTTAAAGGTAACAACTAAGGGAAAGGGATTGTATATAATTAAAAAAAAAAACATGAAAAAAAAAGAAAGAAAAAAAAGAAAAAAAAGAAAAAAAAATGATGATAATAAAAATGTAGATAAGTTTGATTTCGTAGCCTCCCTAACCTAAGCAATTAAGCCCGAAGGGGTGTTTTAACACCTAATACCCTAAAGTCAACTGACTTGGGAGCTATTGGCCCAACGCTTGTTACATGGGTTGAGGAGAAAAGCTTAAGGAAATCAAACATTGCACTATCTACATATCAGTATCTACGACCCAAGTTACTAAGCTCGTAGGGGTGTCTTAACACCTAATGCCCTAAGACCAACTGGTCTGGGAGTCAATAGCCAAAAGCTCGTTACATGGGTTAAAGATGCATGGTGTTTTTAAATTATATGTATATATATTTAAAACAAAACGAAAAAAAAAGACAAAAATAATAATCCCAACCCAAGGAAGTTAACCTTAAACATTAGAACAAAAATTTTGTTTTCTTCAAAGAAAAGCCCCATAATTATGTGTTGATACATTGAGCATAAAAAAAAGGTTTATGAATATCTTGTTAAGAGGTATTGAGCAGGTATATAAATTTAACGAGAGTTTATTTATCTGGATAGATTAATGGAAGTTAAATGATGAATACCTTGCTTCGTGAAATTTGCAAATTGTTTTTCTATTTTAACGCTTTGATTACTAAGGACTAGTAATAAGCTGGTTGGGGGGTGTGATTAGTACTTAAAAGTGTATTTTTATCATGGTTTTATATCATCATTTTGCACTTGAAATATCAATAACTCCTTAACTAAAGCATGTTTTATAATAATATATCTAATAATATAAGATACCTTTAATTTGTGGTAAATGTTCATTTTAAATGCAGGCCTATCACATAAATGAAAGGTTTGATTGATGACTTTAAGAACTTAAATTGCAAGGGCAAAAAGATGACCAAAATTAGAAAAGA
This sequence comes from Populus euphratica, assembly GCF_000495115.2. Taxonomy (NCBI): domain Eukaryota; kingdom Viridiplantae; phylum Streptophyta; class Magnoliopsida; order Malpighiales; family Salicaceae; genus Populus; species Populus euphratica. The sequence goes on from NW_011501224.1 coordinate 17,228, forward strand.
GATGTCGGTTCAATCCAAACCGGAACACTGTTCGGTAATTGGGTCATATCTGGAGCTATAGATCTCAGATTTAGGTCTACTTTATGGAGCCCAAGATCTGGAAAGGTCATTTTCAAGTCCAAATTGTAGCAACAACAAAGAAGCCCGAATCTGTCCTCTAGCCCGAGCAGTGTTCAGTATTTTGGCCATATCTGGAGTTCTAGAAGTCCAAATGAGCTGAAGTTTTTACACAAGAAAGCTGCGAAAATTGTCTACAACTTTGATGTTTTCAAGTGGCTCCAATTTTGACGTTATCAATGATGTTTTGGGCAGACAAAAGAAGATAAGGATTGTCACCAAGTCAAGAGTTGGTCACCCGCTCATCAATTAGTCATCAAATCAATAGTTCCCAATTTTGGCCTATAAAAGGAGGCATTTGCCATGCATTTAGGCATCTTGGTTTCCAGATCAAGATCATGCTCTTGCTTTCTCTCTTTGTATTTTTTGTAATTCTTATGCTTTGCTTTCATTAGTATCAAGTTTATGCTTTTCATTTCCTTTCCTTTACTTAGTTAACTTTTATCTTGTTTATGTTCTTGTTTTGTTTATTTATTTTTCTTTCTTTTATTATGTTTAGCTAAGTTTATTGTGTCAAGGTGTAAAGGTTACACTAATGGTGTAAGAATAAGTATAGTGTAAACTTAATATGGACTTTAATGTTTGATACTAACATGTTTTATATTTGTTATCTTATTCACTCTTTAATACTTTGCTTGTTAAATGACTAATCTTGATTTATGTTATATAACACTTGGTACAACAAATACTTAGCACTATGTTGTATAACACTTGGTACAACAAATGCTTGGCACTTTCATAGCCCATAATGTATGGTATAACCGACACCTGAGCTATGAAAGGAACTTGATTTGTTGTTAACATAAGTTATAATCATGAATGCTTGACGAGATTTACAAGTACCTAGCATTAATCGAATAGATGACTAATGTAATCATGTTAACAATCTATAATCAGATTGGAACCTCCTTTATGTGTGGTTTTCGATTGAAAAATAAGAGTTTATACTATACTTATTTGACATACCATTAGTGGAACCTCTAACCTTGACATTTGTTATTATAATTGTTTAATCGTTACATTAATATTCCATCTCAAAGTTCTCATCTTCTTCTTCTTCTTCTCCTTTTTTTCTTTATTATTATTATTATTATTATTGTTATTATTGTTATTACTATTATTATTGTTGTTGTTGTTGTTATTATTGTTGTTGTATTATTGTTATTTATAATTTGTACAATTAACCTCCCCGTGGTTCAACCCCGGGCTTGCCGGGTTATTTTTTGCTTTGACACTCCTGCACTTGGGAGAAAACAACAATCTTTTCGTCGTGTCATGCAGTTAGGCCCAAGAGGAAATATGAAAGATCTCTTCCAGTGTATCTAGACCACCTAGTAAGGCAATGAAGGCATCAACATAGTTAAACATTGCATTCATTCGAGCAGACATTATGGAGACTTGTAGTTCCTCTCCAATTGTTTTTTCAATGATGTCCTATTGTGCTAAAGCTTTGAAGATGACCCCCAAAACTTGACTACCTCCTAAAAATACAGCTATCGACACACCTCTCATTAAAACAAGACTGCCTTCCCTATACACTAAATGAATCTTTCTCTCAGCTAGTACCTGACCAAAATGATTTGCTGATTCTAAAAATTCTTTTTCTTTTCTAGGACTGGATCCACCGAAAACATAAATGTTTCTTATGTCATGACTTGAGGAACTTGTCATTTCTATATACTTTTATATTTGTTGAATATATGGGTGGAGTAGAAATGAAAAGAAGGAAGAGAAGATTTTATAAATGAAAAATTAAAAAGGCAATCATACTTCCTATATGTAGGCCAACTAGAGTCTTACACTCTCTCTCCCTCTCCCTTTATTTATTTATTTATTTATTTATTTTTGAAAAAGCATGTGTATATTCAAGTAGTTGTGATTGTGGCTCACATCTTCCCTCAGTTTTATGTCTAAGAAGGGCTTAAACGCCCTATACGGGTTGGGGATAGGCTTCCCATCTAGTTTTCTTAAAAACTGACAAACAGGGTCTTTTTTAGTCGATTCCCAAGACTAAGTCGATTATGTTTTTTTATGAAAATGGGGCCATAAGTCATGAAATGCACAACACATATCTCTATTATGATGAGACTTAAGAGTCAATAGAATATTATATAAGAACTCTCTATGTTTTGAAATAAATCCCATATTTTGACAATTTCACAGGTTTTGCAGAATGCATGTGAGTCTTTGAACATGGTGGGCCAATAAAATCCATATTGTATGATTTTTTTAGTCGTATTCTTTGATGAGAAATGACTTCCATATGCCTTAGAGAGATAAAATTCAATGACACTACTTACCTCATTGTCGGGAATGCAACTTTGAAATATTTGATCAGGATAATATTTGAATAAGTAAGAGTCATCCTAATAAAATTTTTGCGCATCGCTCAAAAATTTTTTTTTTCTTGATTATCCAAATGAGCTAGAAAAAATCTTGAAGCAAGAAAATTGATATTTTTAGCAAACCAAGGCATTGAACTAAGAGAAAGTAAGGATTCGTTAGGAAAGTAATCATCAATTGATGTGATATCAGATATTGAATCTATTGTCAATTTTGATAAATGTTTGCGACAACATTTTTGGTCTCTTTTTCATCCTCGATTTCTTTTTGTTTGAAAGTTTCAAAGATTTCATAATCATGATTGGCTTCCCTTTATTTGGTCATGGCATGAGGAAATAGGGCAATCAGTCTTTTCTTTGTAATTTTCAAATTCAATCCTTTCCTTACCCTTAGACATTAACTCATCATCTTTCTCACAAAGTTTAAGAGTGGGTTTTTCGATAACCTTACCACTACGAAGGGTGGTGACTAATTTGATTTGATTCATATGTTGGCTTGCGGAACTACTTGCATTTGCATTATATTGCCCCTTAAGATTTTGTTATGGTTGAGATGGAAACTTACCTGTCTCTTAGAAACTGAAAGCAGATGTCAATTTTACAAGAGTACCTTTAAAATCTGTCATGCTTTGAGCGAGTTGAGTATTAATTATCTTTTGCTTTTCAATGAATGCATGCAATGTTTCCTTAAGATTTCTTCTAGGAGGTGGAGCATAAGGAGGTGCATATCCATGAGAATTTTGGAAATTATAGTGTGCTTGAAATGGTGGTTATGAAGTTTGTGCATTATTGTTATTACTCTTCTAACTAAAATTTGGGTGATTTCTCCAACCATGGTTATTTGTTTGCGAGTATGGGTTACGATTGGGCCTTTGGAAACTCTTTAGAGCATGGGCTTGTTCATGGAAACATTTCTTAAATGAAGACAAAGTTGGACAATCATTGGTTGACTATTCATTAGTTTCACAGATTTAAAACACAATGTCTTAAACATCTTTTAACTGACCACCCTTTTTCAATTCTAGTGCCTCGACTTTTCTATCTAAAGATGCAAACTTGGCTTGAAGGACATGATTTTCCCTATGGTTGGACATACCTCCACCAGATGTATGAGGTTAAGTTTCACTCAGTGCCATATAAGTACCTACAGTGTTCTAATTTTGAGCATTTTAAATTAATAAGTCTAAGTACTTCATTACTTCATAAGGATCTTTAATTTTAAAAGTTCCATTGATGATTAATTTAACCATTTGTCTATCTTTAGGTGTTAACCCTTCATATAAATGTGAAACCAATCTCCATGTTTCAAAACCATGATGAGGGCAAGTACTAAGCAAGTCTCGATACCTATCCCAACATTAGTAAAATTGATACATATCCTAACATTGCTAAGATATTTCTCCTGGCTTTTAAGTGAATGCAGTTATTTGTCTTTTGAAAGAGTTTGTTCTATGTGAAGGGAAAAACTTCTTTAAAATTTGTTTTTCCATTTCATCCCAAGCATAAATAGATCCTGGTCTTAAAATTTATAACCATGTTTTAGCTTTATCTTTTAATGAAAAAGAAAAAAAAAACTTTAATCTGATGGTGTTCACGCTACAATTTAAATACTTATAGGTGTTACAAACCTCCTCAAATTTCGTTAAATGCAAGTATAGATTTTCTAAATCTAAGCCATAAAAAGAAGGTAAAAGTTGGATACTGTCTAGCTTAAAATCAAAATGGGATGCATTAGGGGAAAAAACTATGCATGATGGTGTACTTGTTCTTGCGGGATTCATGTGGTCTTTAAATGTTCTAACACGGTTATTCTTATTATGCTCATTATGAAGTGATTGACTATCTTCTTTAGCCATATTTTCTGAAAATGATGAGGATACCCTATAAAGTCTATCACTTAATATACGTCACCAAACTCTCATGTACGTGTAGGAAGAGAATAAAAGAACAAAGAAAACCAAAGAAAAAAACAAAACGTGAAACAAAACAAATAAAAATAAAGTTATATATAAGAAAAGTGAAAAGAGAAAATAAAATAAAAACTATAATT
>NW_011501224.1:21856-22033 GCF_000495115.2 Populus euphratica
CATTCGAGGGGGGGACGGGGATCGAACCACGAGGAGGTTAATAGTATATATTATAAATAACAATAATACAACAACAATAATAATAACAACAATAGTAACAATAATAACAATAATATTAATAATAACAATAATAATAGTAATAGTAATAGTAGTAGTAGTAGTAGTTGTTGGTGTTGT
>NW_011501224.1:22064-24810 GCF_000495115.2 Populus euphratica
ACATAATAAAAGAAAGAAAAATAAATAAACAAAATAAGAACATAAATAAGATAAGAGTTAACTAAGTAAAGGAAAGGAAATGAAAGACATAAACTTGATATTAATGAAAGAAAAACATAAGCAATACGGAGAAAGAAAGATTATGATCTTGATCTGGAAACTAAAATACCTAAATGAATGGCAAATGTCTCCTTTCATAGACCAAAATTAGGAATATTGATTTGATGACTAATTGATGAGTAGGTGGCCAACTCTTGACTTGGTGACAATCCTTATCTTCTCTTGTATACCTAAAGCATCATTGATAATGTCAAAATTGGAATCACTTGAAACATGAGATTTCTAGGAACAAAAAAAAAATGAGGTCATTTGAACTTCTAGAACTCCAGATATGGGCCAAACATTTAACAGTATTCGGGTTATAGGATAGATTCAGACTTCTTTGTTATTATTATAAGTTGGACTAGAAAATGGTATTTTTAAATCTTGGGCTCCTATGAAAGTTGTAGGCCTATATCTTACCTTTTCATCCATATAAAGTAGACCTAAATCTGAGATCTATAGCTCTAGATATGACCCAATTACCAAACAGTATTCCGGTTTGGACTGAATAGTGTTCCAGTTTGGATTGCATCAGCATCTCTTTTCTAAAATTGGCCATCTCTTTGTCCTTTCAATTTTAGTTCTTAAACTCATCAATCAATCATTTCATTTATGTGATATGCTTGCATTTAAAATGAACATTTACCATAAATTAAAGGTATCTTATATTATTAGATATGTTATTATAATACATGTTTTAGTTAAGGAGTTATTGATACTTCAAATGCAAAATGGTGATATAAAACCTTGATCAAAATACATTTTTAAATATTAATCACTCTACTAGTTGTTGATTAGTACTTAAAAGTGTATTTTTATCAAGATTTTATATCATTATTTTGTATTTGAAGTATTAATAACACCTTAGCTAGAGCACGTCTTGTAATAGCATATGTAATAATATAAAATATCTTTAATTTATGATAAATATTCATCTTAAATATAGGCCTATCACATAAATCAAGGGATTAATTGATGAGTTTAACTACTGAAATTGAGAAGATAAAGAGAGGGCTAAGATTAAAAAAGAGATGTTAATTCAAGTCTAAAGTAGAACACCATTGGTTATTGGATTATAACTAGAGCTGTAGAACATGGATTTAGGTCTACTCTATATGGATTTAGATCTGCTCTAACTTGCTCTACTGATTGTTGATTAGTACTTAAAAGTATATTTTTATCAAGGTTTTATATCATTATTTTGCATTTGAAGTATTAATAACTCCTTAGCTAGAACACATCTTGTAATAAGATATCTAATAATATAAGATATCTTTAATTTATGGTAAATGTTCATCTTAAATATAGGCCTATCACATACATCAAGGGATTAATTTATGAGTTTAACTATTGAAATTGAGAAGATAAAGAGATGGCTAAGATTAAAAAAGAAATGTTAGTTAAAGTCTAAACTAGAACACCATTTAGTTATTGGATTATAACTAGAGCTATAGAACTTGAATTTAAGTCTACTTTATATGGATGAAAAGCTAAGATCTATGCCTAACACTTTGATAAGAGTCAAAGATTCATAAGGGTCGTTTTCAAGTTCAAATTGTAGCAACAACGAAGAAGTCTGAATTTGTCCTACAACCCAAATACTGTTCAATTTTTAGTCTACATCTCGAGTTTTAGAAGTCCAAATGCACCGATTTATTTTTTTTTGAAAGCTAAGAAAATTTCCTAGAACTTTCATGAAGACAATCTGTTCAAATTTTAATATTTACAATGATGTTTTATTCAAACAAAAAGATAATTGTTACCAAGTCAAGATGTGGCCACTCACTCAACAATTAGTCAACAAATCAATAGTTCCAAATTTTGAACTATAAAAGGAGATATTTTTTCATGCGTTTAGGTATCTTGGTTTTCAGATCAAGATCATGTTCTTGCTCTCTTTATATTTTTGTAATGCTTAAGTTTTTCTTTCATTAATCTCTTGTTTATTCCTTTCATTTCCTTTACTATACTTATATAATTTTGTTATCTACTTATTTATTTATGTTTCTCTCATTCATTATATTTAATTAAATTTATTATGTCAAGATGAAAAGGTTACACTAATGGTGTAAGAATAAGTATAGTATAAACTCAACATGAACTTTAATATTTGATATTAACATGTTTTGTATTTGTTATCTTATTTACTCTTAATACTTAACTTGTTAAATGGTTAATCTAGATTTATGTTGTATAACCCTTAGTACAAAAAATACTTGGCACTTTGATAGCCCAACCGTATGGTATGACCAACACCTATTCTATAAAAGGAACTTGATTTGTTGTTAATATAAGTTATAATTATGAATACCTTACAACATTTACAAGTATTAACATTACTCTAATATGATAATTAATGTAATCATGTTCACAATTTATAATCTGATTGGAACTTCCTTTATGTGTAGTTTCCAATTGAGTAGTGAAAGAGTTTATACTATACTTGTTTGAAATACCATTACTCGATCCCTCTAACCTTGATGATTAATACTTAAAAGTGCATTTTTATCAAGGTTTTATATCATCATTTTGCACTTGAAGTATCAATAACTCCTTAACTAAAACATGTTTTACAATAACAAGTCTGATACCATAAGATACCTTTAATTTATGGTAAATATTTATTTTAAATGCAGGCCTATCA
>NW_011501224.1:24820-36430 GCF_000495115.2 Populus euphratica
ATAAATAAAAGGATTGATTAATGAGTTGAAGTACTGAAATGGAAAGGACAAAGAGAGGGTGAAGCTTAGAAAAGAGATATTGGTTTAGTCCAACCTAGAACACTTATCAATAATTGGATCATAACTGAAGCGATAGAACTTGGATTTAGGTTTACTTTATATGGATGGAAAGCTTGAAGGAGTGTCGAAGTAATAAATAACCTAGCAAGACCCGGGTTAAACCACAGGGAGGTTAATTAAATAAATTATAAATAACAATAAAATAACAACATCATTGATAACATCAGAATTTAAACCAACCTTACTTATGAAAGTTCTATTAAATTGTCTTAGCTTTTCAGGAAAAAAAATTGAAGTCATTTGGACTTCTAGAACTCGAGATATGGGCTGAACACTGAAAAGTATCTAAGTTGTAGGACAGATTTGGACTTCTATGTTGTTGTTAAGATTTAAACTTCTAAACAACAAAATTGAGTCTTGCCTTTCCATGAAAATTTTAACCATATGTCTTAGCAACAACAAAGAAATCTGAATCTGTTTTCCAGCCTGAGCACTATTTAGTGCTTGGCCCATATCTAGAGTTCCAGAAGTCCAAATGACCTATATTTTTTACACAAGAAAGCTGAGACAATTTCCTACAACTCCTCTCGTGCCTATAAAAGGGAGTGCAAAAAAAGAAAAAGGAGGAAGACAGAGAGTACACAGAGAAGAGAGTAAACCAGAGAAAAATAGAAAGGAAAGAAAAAAGAAGGGATGAGAGAACTCGTTCTTGAGAAAACAGAAGCAATAAAAAGGAGAGAAGGAGGAACAGAAAGAGAACCGAAGAAGAGCTTCATTCAGCACCTGCACTTCACCGCTCAAGAACTGCAAACAGGTAAGTCGTTTTTCAAATTCCCCCTCCCTGCGTGGACGGTTCACCCACGGTTGCAAGTACCAAAAAATAGAAGAGAAAAGAGATTGGTAGGCCTCAGCCCAGCCGGCCCAAGTTATATTTGTTGAGAATATATTTGGCAAAATATATTTTTATACCTTAATTATAATTTTTATATTTTTTTATTTTGATATTTGATCAAGCAAGAATTTTTTTAATATCAGAGAATTCTCAAAATATTTGTGGACCTTTGTGGGATTATTTGTGGACTCCTTGTGCTTTTTTTTTTTGTGCTTTTTTTTTATTATTTTTTGTTTCCTTGTCGTATGTTTATTTTGTGGATTGTGCTTTTTTTTATTTATTTTTTCTTTCCTTGTCGTATGTTTATTTTGTGGATTGTACCGTTAAGTGCAAATCTTTGTGTAATACTTTTACAGGTTTGTCTAAAAAATTAAATATATAAAAAAAAGATAAAAAAAAAGAGCTTAGAAAATTTATCTCTTTCATTAAAAAAATCCAAAATTTTGTGAATTTATTCACTAATACCAAGGTTAGAAATATTGCATATTTTTTTTGTTTGTGTAATATTTATCGATGTTAAAATTAAAAATATTCATAAATATTGTTCACCGATGCTAGAGTCAGGAACATATTAGGAAGGACAAAAAAAATAGACAAGCTTTTAATTTTAAACAAAAATCAATAATGCAGTCTGCCTTAATAAAACATTTAAGGGGTAATAATATCTCTTTCCCTAAATATTAGGGGACAAACTCTTAACATATTAGGGGACAAGTCTCATGTCATTAGAATCTTTGTTGAACAATTAGGGTTTCTAATGACCATAATACTAGGTAACGACTCCTTGAACTAAAAATAATTCCCTAAATGATAAGATGTCAGATATCTGTTCTTTTCTAAAAAACTAAACAAGATTATATTGAATTGGTTGTCGCGCTGTTTGGGAGTGACACTAAGCATATCAATCTCTCTCTTCTAAATAGAAATTTAAAAGATTTTTCACTGGTGATTCATGTAGATTACCATTAAAAGTCAGACAATTAGATAGCTTGTGCTTTGTGACATCCCAACCTTTAAGAAATTATTTAAAACTAATAGAGATCAAATCTTTAGGTAATAAATTCTTAAATAACTCTAGATCTATTTAATAGGATCTTAGAAACTCCTGAATAATTTTTATTTTTTTTTGTCGTGTGTATGTTATTTGGGAAACCAACAAATTACACAAAGAAATTAATCACTAAAAGTTTGAAAAGGTTAAGTCAGATTTTGTATAACTTTTCTAATAGTTAGAGAGTTATGACATGTTAATAGATAATGTATTTGATCTTCAAATATATAAATCAATCAATTATTAAATTGATAATAAATTTAATTTTTTAATTTTTTTAATCCTATTTTATTTAGAATTTGAATTATATTTGTGTCAACATATTAAGAACTTTATGAATAACACACATAAGGAACCCTTAGTAAGAAATTAAACTAGGATGATTAATCAAGTATATCTTGATTGTAAATAAGTTTTAGAAATTAAAGACTAAAATATAATTTATTTAGGGGATTCCAATTCTAAACCTAGAAAATTCAAGTAGGGATTTAATTACGTAAGTTTGTGAAACTATCTTGAAATAATATAAGTGATATTATTTAGTGATAAATTGATATTTTACCAATTATAGGGTTATTAGGTTTTTCTTTAAATAGAATATTATGCCTCATATTTCTGTATAGAATATTAGATACACCTATTAAAATAAGTAGAAAAAAAGAAAATAAAGACTAGCATATAAGGCATAACAATCCTTCTCTTAAAAGGGTTATAGAAGATTTCAAATCTAATAGTTTATGTGAATTACTCTTAGAAATTAAATAATTTGACAGCTTGTGGTTTACAATAACCTAACCTTGAAGTTTTAATCAAACCTCAGAAAGAAGATTTGATTTTAAGGTGATTTTGATGCAAACATTAAATGAACTTAGATTGTTTAACGAGATTTTTAGAACTCCTAAAACAATTAAATTACTATTTTTTCTACATATTTATTTTTTAAAAAAAACCAACACTCTTCATCAATGATACAATAAAGCACCACAACCATTGGGAAGCACCAAATCTCCAATAATAGTACTCATTTTTCTCCACTCACCATAAGGTCATTCTCCATCATCAATTAGTTCACAAGGTAACTTGATGTTACAGAGTTCTATAAAGATCTCAAGTAACTCAATAAATTAAATAGAGCAACAATAATACAACAATTTCACATAAGATCACATACAACAAACAACTATTTAATAATTTAACAAGCTTAGACAGAATACACAACATTCATATATACACTATCTCACATTCTTTACTCTCCTATATATTATTTTTCTTCTATATTTTACTAGCTTAAGCATAAAAAAAATCTCTTATTCTAATAAAGACTTGTTTTGTAAAAGAGATTATAAAAATCAATCATCAACCCATGAGATTAGTAGTCAAGCCCAGTCATTTCACTAGTTCCATATCGCAACTATGAAAAGCCTAGTCCAAGTTTTCACAACTTCATAAATAAGAATTCAATTTCTCATCACCAAATGCTATCATTTGATATAGCCTTATTTATTGTTTGTTAATCAACATGTGCCTTAGCAACATTTAGTTATGAATAATCTTGAACTATAAAATGAAAATAAATCTCCTTATAATTCTCATATCGTACTTTTTTTAAAACCATTTTGGTATTGTAGTTCTTTGTTTTTTTTAAGAGAGTTGTTTATTTTATTTTTGCTAATCATTAGATCATTTATCTACCTATATTATGGGTCAAATAATTTAAAAAGAAATGTTAACAGAATATTAAGGCATTGCTAATATTTTTTTTTAAGTGAAATAATATAAATATACATAGACTAACCCAATGTAACTTGGTCATCTCTACAAGTTCAAAGACATCATAGTAAATCAGAAGAAAACATGGTTTGACTAAAAAATCTCAAGGTGATATGTTTTGTTAATATTAAGATGAAAATATAGTAGATTAACTCGAGTTATTCTAGGTTAACATGTAAGATCCAAGACCTAAGTCATGAGATAGTGATAACCTTATATTTTGCATATCAAAAAAATATATTGAAGTTTAATTCTCAATTAACTTAATGTTGAGAAATAAAATTGAAAAAAAAATCAATTAAAAAAGGATAAAAAAACTCAAGTCAACTTAGTTAACTTGTTGAACCTGGACCATGAGACCGAGATGATTCAATAAAAAAATTAAAATAAATCATGAAGTTCAATTCTCAATAAATCTAATGTTGAAGGATGAGATTGGAAAAATAATAATTAAAAAGGACAAGAAAAGAGACCAGTGTCAACTCAAGTTAACCCACTAAATCTTTAACTTGGGTCATGGGACTAAGATAACCTCATAAAGAGCAAATAAAAATAAATTATGAAATTTATTTTTCAATTAACCTAAATGTTAAATAATGTAATTATAAAAAATTCAATTACAAAAAATGACCTCAAAAAAACCTAAGTCAACCAAGTTAACCTGTAAAACCAGCGACTTGATTTATGAGATTGAGATAACCTTTTAAAAAGCAAATCAAAATAAATTATAAAGTTTGATCTCCTAATCAAACCAAATATTAAGGATGAAATTAAAAAAGATTCAATTAAAAAAAAAGACTTGTAAAACTTAGTCAATCAAGTTAATTTGTAAAACTTGGGGTTAGGTTATGAGACTATAATGACTTTAAAGAAAGAAAAGCAAAATAAATTATGATGCTCAGTTTCTAATAAATTTAATCTTAAAAGATAAGATTAAAAAAATAAAAAAATTTAAAAAATATATATTGTTACAATACTTTGTGAGGGAAATAATGATAACATCGATTAGTTTTTGTTAAATTTATAATCTTTTGTCTTTAGTTTACGCAGTCCTTTTATCCATTACTAACCATTTCCTATTTCTTTTAATTAAAAATAAAAGCAGTGTCAAGAGTTTTAAGAAAATTTGACCAAGTGCAAGGCTATTAGCTGTATGCAAGTTGGAGGATTCGCTTTTATGTATCTTGTGCTTCGTTCGGTCATTAATTCAAGTTGCTTGACTTCAGCCAATCCCCTTTCCCAGCATGCTTCAATCAAAATTGACCACTACATTCTTTCATCATGCTAAGCAGTAGCACTGTCGTAACCAGCAGGGCAGACTCAAATATGACAACGAAAATAACACAATTTCTTTTTTTTCTTTTTTTTTTTTTAATTTAGATTAAAAAAAAAATCAGGTTCCGTAGGTTGGAGGTTGGTGGTTAGGGTAACCTATAGTTAGTAGAAAAATGCAAAACTGGAATTGTGGAGTTAGCTCTTCTAATTGAAATTATAATAGAGACTTGTTATATTTTCCCCAAGGACTACAGCTGGAAAACCACAACAATTGTTTTCTACTCTATTTCATAATTATATTAAAGAATCACATACTTGTTGTTTTCCAAGTTACAGAATTATCATCTCATTGAATACAAATGGCAACTACAACAGAATCTGTTCTACACTAAAAGGAAGCACTTAAAAATGATGGCTTTTTAAACAAAAGTCAAAGAAATTAAAATAATGGAGTAAATAATTTTGTTTGCACATGTAATTTGTTGGGTCCAATTCTGCTTACTTATTTTTGTTGTTTTTCGATGTTTCCTGCTCATTTTTAGGCGCCTGCGACCTGGAATGAAACGGAAAACGATGCAGGTTTGGTTGTTCGCCTCTGCGATGGGGTTTCGACAGTGAGGGACCAAAAGTGCTTTTGGTTGCCTTTGGTTTTTCCTTCATTGCCTCTATCTGTTCCAACACCTCTACAACTTCTTTCATGGAGGGCCTATTTTTAGGATCTGCTTCCAGGCACTTTAAAGTAAGCTGTGCTGCTTGTAACATTGCCTTGGATGAATATTGGCCCTCGATCCTTGCATCCATGACGGTGTTTTTGAGCTTCTTTTTTTGTGAGAGCAATGGCTTTAACCATTCGATCAAATTTTGCTGACCAGCCGGCCGCTTTGTATCAAGTGCCCTTTGGCCTGACAGCATTTCAAGTAGCACAACGCCAAAACCATACACATCACTCTTTACATATAAATGACCTGTTTATCATATGGTGAAATATCACATTAGATGATTTGTTTATATGTCAAGAGTTTTGTACCCATGTTTATGATTTAAACTATAACTTTAACAGCCAATTTGAGTAGCATTTCAGATGTCCTCGAAGGCATACATACCTGTTGCAATGTACTCAGGAGCAGCATAACCATAAGTTCCCATGACCCTGGTTGTCACATGTGACTCTCCACCTGAAGGCCCCAATTTCGCCAAGCCAAAATCTGATATTTTGGCATTGTAGTTCTGTAACAGACAGTTGAGATGAAAAGGATTGAATATTAGTGATGATAAAAGACGGCTCATGAAGCCTACATCCTAAAGAACAAACCGTTTTTCTGTTTAGTGTTTCAAGAAACCATGGACGTGAGCAGGGCCTTGGCCCCAAACATCAGGTCTCCGATGATGTTATTATACCTCGTATACATGTATGTTTATTTTTAAGTTTTCAATGAGATGACCCCTAAAGACAGTTAATAACTTCTTGCAATATATGCTACATTAACATTTCTTCATTGATAATTGATTGTTCCCTTAACAACTTCTAGACTTATTCAGAAAGTCTAGTTGTCTTTCTTAGAGAAACCACCCAGAATTTTGCTAATGATTATTATTAAAATAACACAATTCAGGCGACGGAATTGAGGAATAGTTTTGGATCTCCAGCTCTCCCTCGTGTAAATAACACATTTTTAACAAAGTGTTCTTCATATAACTTTGTTATCACACGCTCTGAACTATTTTGTATCTGCTTCAAAGTTTTATAGTCAATCAAATTTAGCACAAAGCTCCATTTACTAGATGTAGAAAATTATTAATGGTAGGGAAGAAAATGAAAAGAAGACAAGCTTAAGCTCACAGAGTGACATTCCTTTCCACCATATTGTCAATCACATTTTAGCAATGACAGTGCAGAATTAATCATAAACTTAGAATCACAAAGTGCACTATCAAATTTCTTACTGGATTCCACTTTATTGGTTCTTTCAACAACAAAAAGAGAGTATCATAAGAAACTTAAGCCTGAAATAGAAAATATATGGATCATAATAAATAAACTAACCCCATCCAGCAGGATATTAGAGGCCTTGAAATCTCTATAAATGACTTTCTTGTCCGAAGTATGCAGGAAAGTTAGACCTCTAGCTGCTCCAATGGCTATCTTTAGCCGTATATCCCAAGAGAGGGGTTCAATATTAGGATTCTCTGCACAAACAACCAATCAACAATCAAAAGAGAATTTATCTTTGAATTAGCTAATTCTTTCCCATTTTTTCTTCTCTATACTACTTTTTTTTTTCCCCAGCAACTCTTACTTCTAAAAAGATGGTTCTCCAAGCTTCCCTTCTGCATAAATTCATACACAAGGAGTAGCTCTTTATCCTCCCAACAATAGCCCAACAACTTAACCAAGTTGGGGTGTGATAGCCTTCCTAGAAAGTTCACCTCTGACTGTATTACCAAATGAAAAATGAAACAGATATTTAGCATCAATAATAAAGGCTACATTGCATAAATTTAAAGTTCTCTAAACACCAAGCCAATATGTGGCCAATGACTCATTGGTACGTAGCGAAGAGAGTGTTTAACCGCATTCCAAAAACTTTTGATTTCTTTTTTGCTTATATTTATTTTTTAATAATAAAAAATTTTATTTTAATATATTTTCAAATGAAAAATTCTTTGAACATTACTGCTATCACAATCCGAAACTAGCCTTTAACTCAAGGCTTGTGCCCTAAACCCGCCCTCAAGATAGGCAAGGAGGTGTATTTCCTGGTATTTTCTTCAAAAGATTGCTCATAGTTGTAAAGGTTGGACTGCAATGGTTACCTTAAGACAAGAGCAACTTCTACCAGCCACACCATTGAAATTCCATTCAATAGCATGCACAAAGTCATGCTAGGTGGGACCAGTTATAGAAAAAAATTAAAGCCAGCAACAAAAACCATGGTTTCTTTCCTATTATTCTTTGCTGCCCCTCCATTAATGGATTGGTCACAAACTCAATAAAAACAAGAAAATTGATAATCGAAAGATTACTAAATGTTCAATTATTCCTTTCTTGAATATCAACACAGTTGAAATCTGGAATTGAAAATACTTGCCCCTCCATTAATGGATTGGCTACAAACTCAAAAACAGACAGCGAGAGAGAGAGAGAGAGAACTGATAACAGAATTATTACTAAATGCTCAAATATACCTTTCTTGAATATCAACACAGTCGAAATTTGAAATTGAAAATACCTGCCACTCTTGAAACCCTTGCATACTTTCTGGGTTCAATTTCTTGATAGCAACCACCATGCCACTGCCAGACTTAGAGGGTGCATAAGTCCTCTCATCAATCCAACCTTTATAGACTTTACCAAAACCTCCCTCGCCCAACAAAGTATCTGATTTAAAATTCTTTGTTGTACTCTTCAAATCTGAAAAAGTGAACTCCTTCAAGTTTGGTGATTCCAATATTTGTCCATTTTGATTATTTGTCGCTTCATTTCCTTCATCATGACTCACTGCCTCAGAGAATTGACTCTTGCAAGCAGTACTGCCACTTGTGGCTGAGAAATCTATGGTGGTGTTGCTGTAATTGATTTTAGATGTCCCTATATATAACATCCAAAAATGGAAGGGAGAAAAATCATTAGATCATTTAAATAGGCAAAAACAACCAACAATCAACATATGAAACTCTTAAGACATCCACAACAAGTAGCAAAAGCAAGAAAGATACCTGAGGTGGCAGGATCGTTGTTGGCTATGGAGCTAGGAGTGCTAGGATCATTAAAGAGAGATCTAAGGCAATTGCCCATGTTGACCTTTCAGTAACTCTTCAAAGCTACGTAACCTTCAGAAAAACTTATAACAGGATGTGGCAGCCGAACGCTTTCCGGGTTATAAATATTTGAAATTTTGAGGCAGAAACCAGCCAAGAAGGAGCCAAGAAAGAAAAGGGAGAGAAAAGTTTTTAAGGGTTTGAAAGTTAACGAACGAAGAAGTGTATTTCTTTTCCTTTTTGTGGTGGAGGAAGTGCTTGCATTTCTAGGCAATTACTATATGTCTTCACTTCGCTGTTTATTTGAGTTCTATTAGGCCTAACATTTTGTATTTTAACTAGTAGCAGTTTTTTTTAAAACTAATTTCTGTCAGTAGAAGCTTGCAAAGTCCACCTTGTTACTCTAGTTGCCGGTGCATGTTTTTATGTTAAGATAAGTTAATTTTTATTGTAAAATATATTAAAATAATTTTTTAAAAAAAGTTATTTTAAATTTTAATATATTAAAAACTTCAAATATATATATATTAAAAGACATCTAAACATATATGAAAACAACAGAATAACAAACAAGCGACGCACCCTGTATTTAATGCCTTCCGTTTATCACCAATTTCTTAGTCGTTAATACTAGATCGATCTAAAGTGTCACTGCTCTGCTGACCATTGGCAGTGAGTGAGTTGTTGCTCATTCTCATAAAATAGGATAGTGGGTTACATTAGTTATTATTAACTAACTACTACTGTCTAGTCTAATTAATTAGCTAGTGGTGACTTATGGTGTTTTTTTCTTCTTACCAAAGGTCCACAGTAAAAGAAAGAAATAATATGGTTTCAAACTTATTTAGAAAAATAGCATTGAGTAAGGTACAAACAACATTTATATCTCACTAGTTGCATGACTCTAATTGAAACAATTTGAGATAAGTTGTTTCTTCAACCTCTTAACTTTCTACCATAAAAAAAACATAAAACAAAACAATTGATAATTAAATAAATGCACATATTCACTTATGTTGTACAATTTCATATGTTTTTTTTATTATAATCCCTTTTACTATATATAAAATATATATTGTGCTTTTTCTCTTTCACATCTATATTATTTTGCAGGGAGTGGATCTTCAGAGTGGATCTTCATCGATCCTTTTTTATTCTCCATCTAATTGCACATCTATATATCATTACCCCTAATATATTCAAGTGACGTGCTAGATAATGATAAAAAAAAATAATAAAGCAAATCTAAAAATCGGCTATAGTGACGTGTTAGATAATGATAAAAAAAATAATAAAGCAAATCTAAAAATCATCTTTAATTATTATTCATCTTTTTTTTAACCATAGCATAACACATCAAATATCCAAAATATTCTTTTAAAGATTACTTTATTTTCATAAACCATATGATCACATTCAAAATTCAAACCTGGATTAGATTCTTTAAGAGTGAATAGAATCATAGGTTATATTTGAAAGCAAACAATCATTCTAATATTTTTTATTTAGCCACTCACACCTTATAATATAAGATATCATGCTCATAATCCTTACATATAATAGCTTAGGTATTTGCAACTTATATACTTATATTGGCTTTCACAATTATTAACATTACCTCATGATTAGTACTTAAAAATGTATTTTTATCAAGATTTTATATAATCATTTTTGCACTTGAAATATCAAGAACTCCTTAACTAAAGCATATTTTATAATAACATATCTAATAATATAATATACCTTTAATTTGTGATAAATGTTCATTTTAAATGCAGGCCTATCACATAAATAAAAGGATTTATTAATGAGTTTAAGTACTGAAATTGAAAGGACAAAGAGATGGCCAAATTTAGAAAAGAGATGTTGGTATAGTCCAAACTATAACATTGTTTGGTAACTGTGTCATATCTAGAGTTATAGATATTGGATTTAGGTATACTTTATATGGATGGAAAGGTAAGATATACGCCTACAACTTTCATGTGGAAGTCTGGTTTTAAAAAGATTATTTTCAATTTCAAATTATAGCAACAACAAAGAAGTCCGAATATATCCTATAGCCTAGACACTATTCAATTTTCAGCTCATATCTTGAGTTTTAGAAGTCTAAATGACCTTATTTTTTTTTGTGAAAACTTGAGATAATTTCCTAGAACATTCATGAGTGGTTCCAATTCTAACGTTATTAATGATGTTTTATTCAGATAAAAAAGGATAAGGATTATCACCAAATCAAGAGTTGGTCACCCACTTATCAATTAGTCATCAAATCAATAGTTTCCAATTTTGGCCTATAAAAGGAGGCATTTGCCATGTATTTAGGTATCTTAGTTTCTAGATCAAGATCATGCTCTTACTTTCTCTCTTTATATTGCTTATGTTTTGCTTTCATTAATATCAAGTTTATGTCTTTCATTTGTTTTTCTTTACTTAGTTAACTTTTATCTTATTTATGTTCTTATTTTGTGTATTTATGTTTATTTCTTTCATTATGTTCAGCTAAGTTTATTATGTTAAGGTAAAAAGGTTATACTAATGATGTAAGAATAGTATAATCTAAACTCAACATAGACTTTAATATTTGACATTAATATGTTTTGTATTTGATATCTTGTTCACTCTTTAATACTTTGCTTGTTAAATGAGTAATCTAGATTTATGTTGTATAACACTTGGTACAACAAATACTTGACACTTTTGATAGCTTAACTGTATGGTATAATGATTAGTATTTAAAAGTGTATTTTTATCATGGTTTTATATCTTCATTTTGCACTTGAAGTATCAATAACTCCTTAAC
>NW_011501224.1:39313-40371 GCF_000495115.2 Populus euphratica
AATACCTGGATCCATTCGTGCTTAGGATGAAATACAATAACAGTTTTTAAAGAAGTTTTTAATGATGGCGATGATGAGTTGAAGAGGAATTTAAGATGTAAAATTAATGTAATGATTAAACAAGGATCAAATAATTGTCAAGGTCAAAATATCTACTAATAGTTTTTCAAACAAGTATAGTATTAACTCTTTCATTACTCAACTAGAAACCATATAGAAAGAGGTTCCATTTGGATTATAAATTGTTAACATGATTACATTAGTTATCTTATTCGAATAATGCTAATACTTGTAAATGTTGTCACGTATTTGTGATTATAACTTATGTTAACAACAAATCAAGTTCCTTTCATAGTATATGTGTAGGTTATACCATACGGTTGGGCTATGAAAGTGCTAAGTATTTGTTGTACCAAGTGTTATACAATATAAATCTAGATTAATCATTCAATAAGCAAAGTATTACAAGTGAACAAGATAACAAATACAAAACATGTTAGTATCAAACATTAAAGTCCATGTTGAATTTAGATTATACTTATTATTACACTATTAGTGTAACCTTTCACCTTGACATAATAAACTTAACTAAACATAATGAAAAAGAGAAACATAAATAAACAGGATAAGAACATAAATATGATAAAAGATAACTAAGTAAAGGAAAGGAAATGAGAAGTATAAATAAGAGATTAATATAAGCAAAACTTAAGCATTACAATAAAGAGAGAGCAAGAACATAATCTTAATATGAAAACCAAGATGCCTAAATGCATGACAAATGTCTTCTTTTATAGGCCAAAATTTAGAACTATTGATTCATTGACTAATTATTGAGTGGGTGTCCACATCTTGACTTCATGACAATCCTTATCTTCTTGTCTAAACAAAATGTCATTGCTAACATCAGAATTTGAATAGACTTGATTCATGAAAGTTCTAGAAAATTGTTTCAGCTTTTCAACAAAAACATTAAGGTCGTTTGGACTTCTAGAACTCAAGAAATATATTGAATGATTAGTTCTTAAGAGTGCATTTTTATCAAGGTTTTATATCAT
>NW_011501224.1:40507-47681 GCF_000495115.2 Populus euphratica
TGGTGCAGTCCAAACTAGAACACTGTTCGGTAATTGGGTCATATCTAGAGTTGTAGATCTCGGATTTAGGTATATTTTATATAGATGAAAAGGCAAGACATAGGCCTACAACTATCAAGTCCAAGATTTAAAAAGGCCATTTTCAAGTCCAAATTGTGGCAACAATGAAGAAGTCCGAATCTATCTTGCAGCTCCGATACTGTTTAGTGTTCAACCCATATCTTGAGTTCTAGGAGTCCAAATGACCTCAAGTTTTTTTTCCCCTAGAAAGATGAAACAATTTCCTAGAACTTTCATGCAGAAATCTTGTTAAAATTTTGACGTTATCAATGACATTTTGAGCAGACAAGAAAATAAGAATTGTCACCAAGTCAAGAGTTAGCAACCCAATTAACAATTAGTCATCAAATCAATAATTTCCAATTTTGACCTATAAAAGGAGGCATTTTCTATGTATTTAGGCATCTTGGTTTTCAAATTAAGATCATACTCTTACTTTCTCTCTTTGTATTTTTGTAATGCTTAATGACACGACTAAAAGGTTGATGTCTTCTCCCAAGTGCAGGATCTTTTATTTCCTTTCCTCTACTTAGCTAACTTTTATCTTATTTATGTTCTTATCTTATTTATTTTTGTTTATCTCTTTTATTGTATTTAGCTAAGTTTATTATGTCGAGGTGAAAGGTTACACTAATGGTACAAGAATAAGAATGTTTGATACTAACATGTTTTGTATTTATTATCTTGTTCACTTTTAATACTTTGCTTGTTAAATGGTTAATCTAGATTTATGTTGTATAATGATTAGTACTTAAAAGTGCATTTCTATCAAGATTTTGAACTAATCAACTATGTTATTTTGTTAAAAAAATAAGTTTTGAACTTTATTATTTTCCCTTTTATTTTTTCTTGATGTGCTACTTTGAAAAAAAAAACTAATGAGTTTTTTCTTTTTCATTTTAAAATTAATTATGATATATTAATTACTTTTATTTGTTTTAACTAATATTCAATTCTTCAATTAAAAAAAATCTTTTTTTTAGGTGGCTTCTATATAGGATGTGTTAGTTTAGTTTATGAATTCATTTGGGGTGAATTGGACCAAAATCATGCTTATATAATCCCCAATTTGCAAGCATTTTAATAAATCAAATATAATAAAACAGTAGCAAAGACAAACCTTAGATTGAGAGGGGTCAGGAGTTGAAGTTTCCATTCTAAGCTAGATTTATATAAACAAAATACATAAATTAATGTATACAAGACATTAAAAACAAATATAAAAGAAACGACGAAAAAGAAGAAGAAGAATGACATTTGGTTATTCACATAACATTTACCACTCCTGGGTCATACAAGAAATTGAAAGGTCATCCCATTTTTGGGTCATGCATAGCGACAACCCCTTAAAAGGTAGTTTATTATTATTATTTTACTTTAAAAAACCCACTAAAACAATTCTTTCCCTCCTCCAAACAACATTTAATATTAAAAACTATTTTAAACTCAAACCAATAAAAAAAATTAATTTTTATTTTTTAGATCAAATCTTAAAAATTCAAATTTAAGTAATAATCGGATCCAAAAATTTATATAAATAAACTCATAGGTGTAAAATATTTCGGTCTTGCTATTAATAATAATAAGATACTAATAAATAAATAAATAAATAAGAGAATCATTTTGTACTTTGTAGCTGCTAAATGGGAATCATTTTGTACTTTGTAGCTGCTAAATTTGCATCATTAAAATATTGTCACTTTATTTGTTTTGACTTTTGATTAAAGGATGGAAACGCGAGAAGGATTGGAAATGACCCCTGCACGGCATACGGGCCATTACGTGGACAGCAAACATCATGAACACCGTGCTTACTCGGTTTGGAGGACCAACATTCTTGTCGTTCAACTTGTCTTAATTTCTTCCTCCTCCAATTCACACAATCTCCAATCTCCAATCTCCTATGTTATCTTCGCATATTTAATTTCAAACGTCAGAAGAATAGAAGAATATAGTAATGTTTATTTTTAAAAAATTATTTTAATATCAGAACATTAAAATAATTTAACAACATTAAAAATATATTAATTTAAACCAAAATAATAAAATAAAATAATTTTAATTTTTTTTAACAACACCTTTAAAATACATTATCAAACACTACCATCCAAACAAAAAGAGATTTAATTGATTTAATGTGCAAAAGTGTGTGTGTGTGTGTATCTGCGTGTTTATTAAAGTACAATATCAAGACAATCAATCTTTATAAACTACGTCAACCCCACAAAGTATTTTCTTTTCCATTGTGTTGATATTCCTCAAAGTCATTCTAAGACCTTACAACAACCGGAGATGGAAATTCGAATGTTCGTATTGAAATCGCGTTTAGTCAGTCAAATGATTTTATTTTCAGTTCCTTTCCATTTCATGAGCAAAAGAAAATACTACGGAGTCATTACTTGATTCGACCACGGCGTGAATAAATTGTCTACTCCACTGGCATCAGCAGATAGCAGTACTAGTTGACATTTCAATGTTGGAAAGAAAGCATGATGCATGAAGTGGAAAGGCTGAAGAAAACCCAGAGAGGATATGTTCAATCCCCTACGAAAAACTGAAACCTTATAATGGACCACAAATTTGACCTTGTATATTGGTGGCAGCCATGTGCAGTGCTAGTAGACTCCCATAAGGGTCAGCAAAACCACTAAACAGAAGCAGAGCATTCAAGCATGAAACGATTTGAAGAGATGGATCTTTTGAATCAAATGAATATGCAGAAATTCCAAAAACGAAAAAAGGTCACAAAAAGAGGAAGCAAATAAGGGGGCGGAAGAAGGTTCCATACATAGATGAGGAAAATTTGTTCGTAATTTCTCATAGTTTCACAAAGCCAGCTGAATCACATTTTAATATCAGAAGGAGAAACTTTTTCCACAAGAAAGAAAAAAAGATAAAAAGGAAAAGACTATGTTTTTGAGGATATTCTTTACCAGTTTCCCTGTTAAGCCAACATGAAGTACAAGGCACATTCAACATATCTTGATCACCCAGAAAACTATTGAGCTCCAATAACTCAAAAGGATGATCTGGATGCACTGGCAGTACAACACAAAATCATAAAAGTTATTGAAGGACGACTATTAAAATTAGAAGCACAACTGTACATGTTGGGATTTGATGGTTGTTTCTGTAATCCATTTTTTCCTCAGCACTGGGAAAGATTCATAAGCCCCGGTTTCCAAGAGCTCTAGCTCTGTGCCGTCTTTTGAAAACATCTTGCTGTCGTATTTCCCTGAATGGCTTACTCTCAATAGTTTCCTTTTCCCTATCCAGCATCCTTGGAATCTTGCTTTTACCTTCCTGCCTCTTCCTGTACAGACTTCTTTATCAGAAAAGCATGCATGAATCTGGTCGCAATCTCACATCATGTACACGGTTACATGATATCTATACGTTGCAGATGCAATATAGTTCATCCAGTCGCTGTGATGTTCTATGCTAATATTCTGATAATCATAAATGATGTTATTTATATGTGGTGCAGTGGAATAAATACAGTGAAAAAAAGGAAGGGAGAGGTAACCTCGAGACTATTAATGCGACTGTCGAGGGATTTGATCTTCCTATGCAGCCAGCGAGGTCTGCCTAATTCCCCACACTCTCTTCGTTAATGTGAAACCAACTTCATATTTCTTGAAGCGCCCGCAGTTGAGAGACCGTGTATTTGACGACACTAAAGCAATTCTAGCAATGTCTTCACTGGCTGCTCTGTTTATCTTCTTTTCCATACGCCTGCAATTTTCCCGTTGGTAAGCCATGATGATGAATTACAGAAATCCTTAGAAGTCAAGGAGAAACATAAATACTCTATATAGCCTATAAACTAACGAGTTCTTTGCAATTTGTTGGACTGAAGAAAGTCTCAGAAAGATGACTTCTGTTCTCCAATGAGAACTGTATTTTTCTTCGTTGCAACTCGGGTCTGGAATCAGGAATGTGAGTCGCTTTAAGTAACCGATCTCAGAACGATGGAGTACAAAAGCTTTCAAGAATATTCCTTTTCCCCCCTTATTCTATAAAGAGAAAGCTCAAATAAAACCTGCTGCACTCAGTTTAATATGTTTGCTCTTCGATAATTTAGATGGAGAAACCGAATAAGGAAGGCAGTTAAGATCTTGATCTAATACTGGCAGACTTTTCTTTGACTGATGGCGATTATCTATGTTCACTTCACACCTTTCTTTGGATGGAAACTCAAATGGCTCTTCATCGTCTGTTCTGCAGCTCAACTTCAAAATGAAATGGATATCTTTGGCCAGTGTTGGAATTGACTTCAGTTTGGGGTATCAAAATTTCAAAAATTATAAAGCGACAGCAGCCGCGTTTAATTTAATTGGGCGTTTTAGCCCCGATTTTAACCGAAAAAAATAAATAAAGCGACAGCCAAAAAAAAAAAAAAAAAGAGAATGTCAAATAAGCATGTGTGGTATTTCGAAAGAGTTATGAACTCGGTACAGAAACGAAGCACCAAACTATTTTTATGAATTGTGTGGATGTCCTAATGACTGCATGTTCTTCGTATCCTTTTTGGCCCTTGCACAATTAAAATCTGCATAAATTACCTTAAAACACCAACGAAGAGGAATGGGATCGTCTGTCTAGCTCTCCGAAGTATCGCCAAACTTTGGAATTAGTAGATGTATAAAGTTTCATTTATATATTCTTTTTTTATAACAGATTCATTTATTTATATTTTAGATACATCTAAAACACGATAAAATGCTTTCATTTCAAACCAAGCTGACACTCAATTTATTTAAGTTACACGTTATGCGAACTTGAAGGTAAAAATCCTAAAATCAACAATTAGGATTGAATTCTAACATATGAAAGCTAAAATTAAATTTTATAAAACTTGTTATAGTGATTTCCTGAACCAAAAAGCCATACTAATGGGATGAAAACCCAACTCATTAATTAAAAAGAATGAAGAACAAAAGTAATTATAAGGAATAAAGAGTGAAAATTATAAACATTGAATATCACAAATAAAGGATTTTTAATAAGTGTTGAATAGTTCAATGAAAGTTAAACGCACTATAAATCCTTTTCAATATTATTTTTAAAAACCAATGAGTTGTCATAACTTACAAATCAAAGAAATTACTTATAGGTCAATAAAATAAAACCCTACTAGAATATTGTATTGAAAGTAAAACGCAAATATAAACTAGTTTAAAAACACTTTAAAATAAAATAAAATAACAAAACCCAAGTTTTAATAAATAAAAGCTCAATTTATATAATAATTTTTATGCTTTATTGTAAGGCTTTTTTGATGTTTGATCACAACAAAATCTTAGCCTTATAGAATTTCTATCTCTTACAAATGAATACCTTTTTTTAAACCCTTCATGTACAATTTTTCTATCTAATTGTCATGGTCTCTCTAAAAATAAATGTTTTGCATGCATAAGAAAATCATCACTCTAAACCTTATTACTAAACCTCTAAATAAAAAAATAAGACCAAATCTTATTTATTTACCTTCACTTCCCTGCATTTATTCAAACATTGCAACTTATGTTCAAACATTGCAACTCATGTGGTCTACCATGTTTTGTAGTAGGCAATTTAACTTTTTTCACGAGTAATATTAATACTTTTTTCACGAGTAATATTAGATATATTAGCTCAAATTTCTCTATTTATAATCATATCACATACCTTATTATTGATGTGACATCTTATTTTGAAAATAATGTCTCTTTGTTGCTTTAAACCATCCCTTTTTTACTTGAACACTTAATGCTTATCTAACCACAAAGGACTCACTATCAACTGGATACTCAACCTTGTCATCACTAGCATCACCAAGTGGTAACATATTCTCATCATCGATAACATTTTTGGTTTCCACCTCCTCATGGTCATACAAGAATATAAATCTTTTGTTTGTATATTGAGAAGTTATGTGACCTATTCCTAAATAACAAAAACATTTAACATCATGATTACTAGGTAGTTGAGAATCAAATTTACCTCAAATATTGATGGATAATTCTTTTTTGACCTTAGTTGTCTCAGTTTTACTAATATTCAACTTAGTTTGGGCAACCCTATCTTTATTCCAATTCTACCTCCATGATTGTTGCTACCCAATTTTTTACCCTTGTTTTGATAATTTTTTTTTTAAAAAAGATAATATATGGCGATAACATATAGCATCAGGACTAATATAAAGGAAGCAATATGTCAAGGAGATAATTACTGAATCATATATAATTACTGCAATATATAATACCATAGATATAAGATTTGATTGATGTTGGTTATAAAAGACAATTTCTGCAATAATTATTGCAATATTTCCTTGAACAATATTTGTAGAGATTTCTATATAAGTGAAGCTCCAATTATATGCAAAAAGGAGGAGAAAAAAATTACAAAGGGGGATAATTTACAGATAAAAAAATAGAGGGCAAACAAAAAAAACCCTAACCCTATTCTTTTTTAAAAAAAGCCATAGCGGTCGCCCCTTAATCTTGGCCAAAAACGAGCAAACAAACTGGCCCCCCTCCTATTTGATTTTCTTCTTCCTAAATTGTTGGACACAAGCCTCCCTTTCCCCTCTCCCAGCCAACAAAAAGCAGCTGCACACCCTCTCATCTTCTTCCACATATCCCCATCTCTTCCCTTATCTCTCTTAATATACTCAGCTACTCCTATTTCCCCTCAGCATTTCCCTCTTAACAGTCATTCCACCATCATCCTTCTCCTCTCTCAGCTCTCATAGACCAACCTTCCCTGCACACTAACCTCCACGATCTCTCTCTCTTGGCTCTTCCAGAACCAGAGGCCAGCTTTGGCCCCTTTACCCTCTATCGGTCACCACACTCTCCTTGCATCCTCACCTAATAAAACCAAAGAAAAAAAACCCTAGCCACTGCTTCCCCCTATCTCCTTTCTCGATCAACCGAGATCATGACACGACTAAAAGATTTATGTCTTCTCTCAAGTACATGAGTGTCGAAGTAATAAATAACCCGGCAAGACCGAGGTCGAACCATAGGGAGGTTAATTGTATAAATTATAAACAACACTTATAAACAAAAATTATAAACAACAATAATAGCAATAACAACAATAACAACAATAACAACAACAATAA